>NW_010522843.1:0-6929 GCF_000687285.1 Phaethon lepturus
GCACGGCGGGGGCTGCTGTTAGCAGGGCGAAGGCACCGTGGGCTTCTCGGGGAGACAGGTTTGTGTGACCATTTTGCCCTCTGAGGCTGGTGCTTCCCTAGGGCGCTGTGTCGGAGACAAACGGCTTTTCTCTGTCGAGGGACAGGGAAGCAAAGGGCTGGAGCCGTGCCGGTGCGGCTCCAGGCACTTCGGTGTTTCCTCGCGAAATGGGTTGCTCGCTCGCTCGGCAAAGTGAAGCGGTGAGAGGGTGGCCGAGGGGGCATGACAGGGACGTTAGCTCTCCCTCGTCGTTTATTAGGTGGGATTTAATATATGGCTTTTCATAAATATCGGTAGTCTTCAATGTGCTCCACATTTGAAAAGCACAGATGACAACCACGTTACTCCTTGTTTATCTCAGGCAGAGGGTACAGGAATTCAGCACTTAGTTCACTTCTTCAGTGGTTGCACTGTGTTTATGAGCTCAACAAATGCTCTCTGGTGGAAGAGCTTTCTTGAAATAATAATTTTCCAGAAAGCAGCAATTGACATAACCTTTCCAATGTGTGATGGGAAGAGTAGTTAAAGAGATACACAGTTGCCAATTCAAGTTATCCATGGGACCTTGTCTTCTAGAAGATCTCAGTTATTACTCTTTTATTGGCAGAACTATCTTCTTTACGACTTAATAAGTCTGTAAACCCCTTCTAATTTTCCAGGTTACCACTGAGGCAAGAAATCTTGAAGAGACTGTTGCAAAAAGCTCTGCAGTAGTATAAAGAAAAATGTTTTCTAAGTTTCATCAAGTGTTTGATTAGGCCACAGGAAAAAAAAGTTTTATGTGCATCTGCTGTGACACCTTCATCTAGGCTGATACTGAGGCTGCTGATATTCTTGATTCATAGAATCATAGAATAGTTTGGGTTGGAAGGGACCTTTAAAGGCCATCAAGTCCAACCCCCCAGCAATGAGCAGGGACATTTTCAACTCGATCACATTGCTCAGAGCCCCGTCCAACTTGACCTGGAATGTTTCCAAGGATGGGGCATCTACCACCTCTCTGGGCAACACGTGGCAGTGTTTCACTACTGTCATTGTGAAAAATTTCTTCCTTATATCTAGTCTTTTAGTTTAAAATCATTACCCCTTCTCCTATTGCTACAGGCCCTGCTGCAAAGTCTGTCGCCATGTTCCTTATAAGCCCCCTTTAAGTACTGGAAGGCTGCAATAAGGTCTCTCTGGAGCCTTCTCTTCTCCGGGCTGAACAACCCCCGGCTTACTCAGCCTGTCCTCATAGGAGAGGTGTTCCAGCCCTCTGATCATTTTTGGATGGGTGGATTCACCATCTATCTTTTGATGCGCATGGTGAATCATCTGGATGCCTTTTAACATCCCAGGTAGCAGCATCCTGGTAGCAGATTTTAGCCAGCATTTTTGCTGTGCTTAGACTTTTCAAATAGTGCTGTGTTCTGGAATCATACTTCACCTCTGGCTTCAGTTTTTCATGCATATGTTATTGTCTACCATATGCTGATGACAGGGGTGTAACTCTCCCACTCTGATGCTTCAATTGCAGAATTGGTTTTGTTGCGGTGCCTGGCATAGGTTCAGGACTGAGTAACTCCACACTTTCTAAAATGGAGTTGAAGATTGAAATCACTGTTGACTGAGCTGGTTGACTCAGACATATGCAACAGTTTTGCAGGTTCTCTGGCATGATACAGACATGTGCTTTTCCCATTCTCCTAACTATGTCTGGTTTTGTTCCAGAGCTCAGGAGCTGAGTGCAGTGCAGTGCAGCACTTGTAACAATAATAATAACTGGTAGCTTGAGGTGACAGAAGGGTTATGTCTTGCATGCTTTAGACAAAAGATCATCTGTCTCAGAGGGCAACTCTGAGTCTGAGTGGGAGACCCAATCTCAGCATTGAGCTTCCACCCAAATCACAGCTTGACCAGATACCAGAATGGGCTCTTGGCAGCACTAGAGCCAAGTGTCCAGATGCCTGCACCCTGGCTCTGCTGCTGAGCTTCCCTTCTACACACTAGATTCAGTTTAATAAGGATATTTTTCTGCATGTGTATAACAATTTAGATATAGAATAGGAAGTAATCTAGAGGCTGTGGTCTGTTCTTTGAAAGGTGGAAAATTACTACTTTACAACTTTGCTATTTGGATAATTGATCTGTTTTGTTTGCTCATAGGCTTCAACTTTATTAAAATACTGTGGAAAATGCTATTTATGGTAGCTGTTTTAGATCATCCCTCCATATCTTTCCTATTTTAATACTAATACTGGATTCTGGTCACGCTTTTGCATTGATTAACAATAAATAGATCTTTACATTAATGCTCCCTTACAGCATAGGTCCTAAATTGCATGGCAGAACGACAGTGGTCTCTGGAAGGTCTGGGAAGAAGCTGAAAAAGCATCACCCCCTTTTTTACTAATGTCAACAATTAGCCTTTGGTATTTGCATATTATTTTAAATATTAAATGCTAGGTCATAGAATTAACAAAAGCAGCAGCCTAGTACCGCATACACATTTGCCCATTTTACTCTGACAATTTGTTGTGTCTTAAGTCAGGACCTCTCTGGAGGTACAGCTTGTGTATCTGTACAACACTGCACAATGGCGTGCCATTTCCTGTTCAGTGCCTTTTGATGTGAGTATAGTCATATCACAAGAGAATGTACATCCTGATTATGTCCATTGCAGAAAGAATGTCATGGAAGTTAGGTAGTTTCTATTTAATTTGTTAAATGGAAAGGGAGCTCTGTGCTAACTTCTCTATCTCTGGTACAGAAGGCATTGCTGGTTATTGGTTATAACCAAAGATGAGTTATTTCATAGCAATGAAACGTAACATCCTGCACATTGCTATTTGACAATGACCTCTTTCAGCCAGATTATCAGTGGAGTTAGGCTGGTTCAGTAGTTGAGGATTAATGCCCTACAAGCTGAGGGTGTAATGATCTCCAGTGTGTTTGCATACAAAATATGAAGCAGATTGTTTAAAGGTGCCTCTAACAAGACACTGAAGCCTTTCTCTTCACATACAGGAGGGAATTTTCAACATTAAAAATGATGGTTTACCATGTACAGAGCAACTCATGCATTTTTTAGTGCATGCATGTAAAACACATTCAGGTTTATAAATTGTCAGGCTTGTATAATAATAATGTGGTTACAGCCTTCTCAGTAAATGATCTTTACAATATAGTCTTGGGGAGTCTGCTCTGAAGCAGAGCACTTGGGCATTTTGGTCGGTCCTCATTACCAAATGCACAGCTTCATTTAGAATCATCTGTCTTGCTGTCGGCAGGGGCTCATAATGCCCTGATTAAATAACTGCATGCCACACCAGGGAAATAGCCACAAAGAAACAAAGCAGTTTTTCACCATCCTTTTGAACATTGCACTTCTTAGATAAATTTCTGCTATCTTTTCCTTCCTCTTCCAGTTTGTATGAGGTCTGGAACTAAATGCAAAATTCATGGTGAATGCCCCAGCTTCAGTCAGTATAAGGAATCAGAAATGCCAGAAGACTGCGGAAGGCTATGTCTTGATGCAATTTAGTGCACCATGAAATTTGCTTATGTTTTCATTTCAATGGTAACTCAGCATTGGAGGTAAGCTGCCACACTCCTATATTGCAGAGGTCCACTGTTTCAACTGTTGAATATGAAGTGGAGATTAGGGGAAAGGGGCACTATTACAGGCCAGCACTGAAGAGGAAGCTGGAGATTGCCAGCGTGAGACTCAGTAGTAGAATGAAGCCTTCATAGCCAGCTTTACTTGCTCTCCCTTCATGCTGTGAATGTTTTATCACAGATTATGTCCAGGCAAGGTACTGTGCAATGGCAGCGCACTCCAGAACAGCACTAGTGGAGTGATTTTATCTAGTTCTGAGACTACTCTGATTTGTTCCAATAGCAGAAAGATAGTACTGTTCCCAGGTTCACAGAAATCCTGGGCTGACACATGTGAAAGCTAATTTCACCATAGTCCGCTAGTTTACCTTGAAAACCTTTCTAAGCTTGTTAGCCAGAAACAGACTCTTCTATGTGTTCATATGCCCTGCTGCTGAATGCTGAGAGTGGTTCAAACACTGAAAATAAGCACTATTTAATATTTTGCATTTGCATTTCTTGGCAGCATGGGAAGGTGGATGGCTTATATCTATCTGGAACATTTTTGGTTCAAGACCAGTTTAGTTTAGAAGTGCTATTATGCACAGAGATGGTCTTTCAGCTTGCCGAACTTGAAAAGCTAAAAAGACAATGACCATAGATTGCAATAATATAGATAGTGGTCCTGTAGCCAGGTCATCTTTTCTCATTGGTGAACAAATAACGAAGAAAACGCTTTTATAGCCTCGTTATGAGCACTGCTGTATCTAAGCTACTGGGAACTGCTTGTGTCACCTTTGAGACCTGATTTCACTAACAGAACAGAATGGCTGCATCTTAGAACGGGATCTAGCTCATGATGTTTTAATGTTTCTTAATAACATTTTATAATAATTTGAAATATTTCTGTTGCAATATTAAAAAAAATCAATCAAGTAGTAACAGAGTAACACATTTGTCTTGCACAGCTAGTGTTCTGTGACATCTATTTGTCATTCTGGTCACTGACGAGTAGTTAGGATGGGTTTGTATTAATCATATGCCGTGATGTATTAGACAAATAGTAGGTAAATGCCAATTCGTTCTTGAATTTTTGTGTCAGTTTTATAACATTTGGAGACTTAATAGCCCGCTATATATCTAGTACAAACAGACGGGGTAGTATGTTGGTTCCTGTGAGACATCAGTGCACTCCTGTGTATTCATGCTGGATTGGTCCCAAGCAACTGTAGAAAATCAAACTTACTTAGACTTTAACAAAGGTGGATGCAGCCCCGGTACTTGGTGAGGGCTACAACTGAATGTCCTCATTCTTATTCCTCCTGTATTGCTTCACAAGTGTAAAAGGTGACTTGTGTCTGTGACTTGACAAGTCTCACAAGACAGGGAAGGAAATGTGATCAGAAAGTTGCAATGGTGCTCAGGGCTGCCAAGTCAGAAACTACAGAGCAATGCTCGGAATTCAGGAGTTCTCAGCATGAGTTGGGACTGACAAGGGGCTGAAGTTTACTCCGCACTACCCACAGTTAAATCCAAATCTGCATCAATTATAGCTGTTTCTACCATCTGGTAGTTAAATATTCAAACATACACCTTTGGGCCTTCTTCTGTAATACCTCACATACTGCACAGGCATCCACAAACCCACTTCAGTGCTTTGCATAAAAACTCTCTGCTACTGTAACACCTCTCCAGATAGTCAGGAATGCAGTATGGTCCTGCCTATCATGCTGTCGTGATACTGTTCCCCAGTCTCATCATGTCTCCACTCTGATTTAAAAAAGAAAAAAAAAAGGAGAAAAAGGGGGTGGGGGGGTGGAAGACATTTCACAGGCACAACAGAATTTATATAGCCCAATTACCACTGCTGTTCTTTCACAGTGATGCCCTTGTGTTACTGTAAATTCCCCTAAATTGTTAATTGTATCTATTAATCTATTACAGGCAATAAAATGGAAAATACAGATTAGGCTTATTCGGACCATCTATTAAGATAGGTGGGAAAGAAACTAGCTGAAGGATATACACAATTACATTCCTTTTTATAGAAGCAGCAAGTCTGCTGGCTTTATGAAGGTCTGAAGACAGGCTTCAAATAGAGAATGTAGTTCATATTCTTCCCATGTCTCCATTTAATAAGAAAGCAAACTGTAAACATTTAGAAAAGAGAGTGACCAAGAAATTAAAATGTGGCAATAAAACACTACTAGTGAACCCCACACCTTTTTAGAAAATATTTGACAAAATATTGTAATCAACAGACAACTGATTCAAAAGATTATGCCAGTTCTAAATTTTTATCTTATTCATAATAATTAATGTTAACAGACTTATGTAGTAGTTCAAGAGGAAAAGCAAGCCTGTGTCTGATCTGTGAAACCAAGACAGAACTCCCACACTGAAAATCAGAAAGGATTGAGGCTGTTTTTTACAAAACAGTTGTAAAACTCACCTGCTTCAATGGCAATCAGATAGCTCTAAAATTCTGCTACACAGCTTAGTGTTTCTACAAGTCACTGGTGATTTTGGCCAGCACATACATTTTATCTGCATTTTCATTACCCACTTCTATATGTACTACATCCTGATCCTCCTCCTCCTGCAAAATACTTCTTAAATACAGAACCTACCACTTAATAATCTCTACCAGGTCATTCCTGCATCACGTATAGCTCATAAAGGAAGGGTGTATCTTGGTTTTGTTTTACTTCACGAAGAGCCAGGAGAACATTTTATAGAGTCAGACTAATCCAGTTTATACTATTTACTCATTGTCTCATTTTTCTAATTCCTCCTCCCACAGCTGGGTGCTCCAGGCAGCTGCTGAGACAGAGGAAGAAGGAAAAAGGAGAACTGGAAATATTTTAGTGCCTCAGAGTGCATTTCTGCTAAAATATTGGTCAGCAATGGGAGGAACTGACCCTTAGAGCAGCTTCTTCCAGGTGATACTCCATGTTGGTCTCCCAAGTCCACAGACTTCTGTAGCACAGACCCCCATGGAAATATACTTTCCTATCTGGTGACAGAAATAAAATCAGTTAATGGGTTACCCTTGCCCCCATAGTCTCCCTGCCATATTTCATGACTTTTGCTCTTCCTTTGCTTTTCTGTCTAGCTATGGGCTATGTGTGTCTGAGGTTTCTCAACAAAAAGTGTAACTAATATTACTCCTTAACTTGTCCTGTGGTTCTGAACATAATTGTCTCTTGACAATACTTTGTATCCCACAAAGTCTAACCTGTCCACCTGTCCTACAAAAACAGAGGCAAATGAGAAAAACAACCACCAACTCCCCGCACCCCGTCGCTCGCACC
>NW_010522843.1:6960-44140 GCF_000687285.1 Phaethon lepturus
AAAGGGGCTGACTGTAGCAGGAGTCTGGCTAATTCTGTATAGGGGCTACCTTGCAAAAAACATGTTGGTTATTATGGATCAGAATATTACTGCTGCACCTCTACTCGCATATGTCAGCAGACATTTCTCTTGGCTGAGATACTCAGGAATCAGAGGGTTAATGACTTCCAAAATCTCTGTATCCAACTGTGTGTACCAGGCAGGAAATGAACACTTAATGAGTAACGCAGTGTTTATATTCAAACCAGTGCCAATAATTGTTAGAAAAGTTATAGATGAGGCTAAAGTGCCATATTTGGGACTGTTGCTCATGAATTTTCCTATTTCCTCTAAAGATATTTTACAGAAAAAAAAAATGCATTAGAGCTGGAAAGTAGGACACTTTGAACTACACACATCATCCCTACTGCTGGTAGCCTGTGGGATTATGGACTCAGTCTGTGTAAATTTTTTTTTACTATGTTTGATAATTGATCCTTTAGTTGCATAGCATGTTTTTATCAGAGTAACACTTGTGAGAATGTATGTCTGTCTGTCTCAAGGGTGCGTTATAAAATAGGATTAAAAACTTACATTCAGGATTGGGCACGTGCTGCAAACTACCGTGTATCATGCATGAAGTTTATAGAGTTTTCTTGTAGTTACTGAGCACAAGAAAGTTTGGAACTCAGCACTCTGTAATCCTGAATTCCAAAATGCTTTACCTCTGTAGCTGAATATGTTCCATTTTCATAGAAGTCTTACTTAGTAAAATAGTCCCAGAGACTCAATAAATAATGTTAGTTTATCTCCATGAAATATGTTCTGTTGTCTAACTACATAAAAGGCATAGTATAAATGCATTCAAATTTCAGGGTTGAAAAATGTATGCTTGGAAGGCAAACTATGAGAAATCAGCAGGAGCACACTTGGATAATTATGTTAGTTGCCCTTCAGGATCAGCAACGAAACATGACTTATCAACATTTTGTCAGTTCATAAAGGGCAAAATATTTGAGAAAATAATTTTAAGATATTTTGTCATAAATGAGGATGAATGATTTTCAGGAGACAAGCTGTTCATTGCAAAAGTCTAATGATTGCAAGCACTACCAAAATGCAAGAGGTAATTTGTTATTATAAGAATATCAGCAGTGTTTAAGGATCTTTTTATTGCTTTGAATCCTTCCCCCACCCAAACTTTTACTGATTAGGCATTTAAGAGGTTTTGTACAGACAGATTTGCTTTTTGTACACTGATAAAATTAGATCCAAAGACTCACGATAAAGTGGTTTAATGATTTTGTTCATCTCTTGGAGGAAACAACTCCAAAACCAAAAAAGGAATCAACAGTCAGTTCTACTACTAACAGCCTTTCAGTACATGAGCCCAAAGTAAGTTTTAGAATAAAGGTATTGAAGCTAAATGAGCAAGACAGTGATCTGACCTCCCTGGGAAATGACAAAGAAGCCTGACTGACACTTTCTTAGTTAAACAAATACAAAACGCAGTCCTGACTTCATTGCCATCAATGGAAATTTCCTCACTGATTTCAGTAAAAGCAAAACTGGACTGGGCTCTGTGCCTTTGTCTCCTGGAGCCCTGTTCACCTCGATTCTCTTTAGAAAACTCTGGTGAGAGAATTTGGGGACTGTTGTCAGTTCCATGAGGATTCCCCTGGGGATCTGTGTCAGGCTGTCCTGTGAGTTTGGTCTCTCTGCCCTCACTACTCACTGGGCACTTCCTGCAGAGCCTTGGCGAGTAGCGATGCGCATTCGTTCCCTGGAGAACTGTTTGCACTGGCAGGGGTTAATGCCGTATCAATCTTCTTGTCTCTTAGCAGTGAATCATTAGCTAATACATGGGAGCCCCTATGGTGAGTAGCTGTTCCCCAAACTATCCTGTTTCACAGAAGAGGAAGTAACAGAAATTCAGTTATGCATTTGTGCCCTCGCTCTCCTTATCCAATCTGTAGTTTCTCTCCTCTCATCTTCCACCATGGATTCTCATGCAACTTCCTCTGGGCACTGTGCCTGGGAGGGGACTGAAGCAGTTTGGCAGCCTCTAAGACAGAGACATTTTCCTTCAGCCTGATGCTTCTCTGTAGCACAGAGTGTGGGATGCGATAGTAGAGGGCACAGCCATGGAGTTTTGAAAGCCAGTAAAATCAAGATCCATTTGTCTCTGCCTTGGTAAGGTGTGAAACATCCTGTGATTACAAAATTTCTTTCTCTCATACGAAGAGAAGGTGACAGCCAGCTATCCGTTTGTCTCAGTGATACAGATTGAGACTCTGCGAACTGCCTTCATTTCTCACCTCTGAGACCTCTGGGGGGGCAGTCAGCTGAGCCTCACATCAGCCCAATGCCAGTTGTGAGGAAGAAAATATTAGCCAAAAGCAATTAACTTGGTGAAAACAGAGGTTGCTAGAGAATGACTCCACATCCACAGATGAAAGGCAAGTGCAAAACAGGTTTGTTTGCCAATTGTCATCATTATTTTGTGTGAGTTGAAAAGATGGAGCCCTGTGCTGTTTTATCTGAGCATACACTGAGAAAGAATCAGCTGGTTTTGGCTCTACTGGCTCTGGCAATTTCATCTTTAAGGAACAGCACAGCTTTTGCATGTGGCTCCCTGAAAGTACTGTGTGCCTCATACGCTGGAGAACAAGATCCCAGTACAATTGTCTGCTGACTGGCCTTCCACTTTGCTTGTCAGACTCTACACATTGTATGCCCATGGCCTTAGCAATAGCAACATTCATCCCCCTGGGAAATTACTAGTCTTTTCTCCTATGAAATGTGAAACACCTTTTTTCTTGGCTTCTGAGGAGCATCTTCTCAATTTTTAATTACTTGCTGGAGTGGGAATCTGTTATGTGAACCAATTTCTTTACTGTCTGAAGCGATTCTCCATACCAGTATCACTTTGGCCTTTACTGGGTTGGACTCATATGTCTATAGTATTTATTCAATGGTTTTAACGTTGCCTAAAATTATCTACCAGTTACTGGGAAGATGTTTAAAGCACTGTTAGAAAACTGTGTTATTAGAGAATCACATCACAGTGTCACAGAGGTGGGAGAGAAACAAGCTTTGTGGTATGCAATTGGGTAATTTCAAAGGACAATATTATAAAGATGTGAAATTTAGAAATATCAGTGGCCATTTTACTATTATTTCACTCACAGCGAATGCTGCTCTTTATTAATTCATGCTCATAGGAGACACCATAAAACCATATATTCCTAAAGAAGCATTGCAAGACTTTTGACACTGAATATTTTGTTGACTTTTTTTTTCTGAAACAAAAAAAATAATGAAGATAGAAAAAGTCTTTTAAAAATGGCAAACTAAATAAGCTTTAAAAACCTGAACATTAGCTGTAGCTGGCACTGTTACAGCATTTGAAACTTAAATGCTGAAGCTTTGTGTTAGTGTTACAGGATCAGAATATGACTCTAGTGAGGAATAAAATGGAAAACACAAGCTGTTTCCTTTGACCACTGAGCAAAATGAGACAGAAGTAAATGAACAAGTAATGTCTGTTTCTTAATACTGCTTTTTAATTCTCCATCACATAAGATGACTTGATGAAGCATGAATTGCTTTCCTTGGAGAGTGGCTTAAACCCAGTCTTGCTCCAGATGGGAATGTGCATTGATGTCAGTGGGAGCTCCACATTAGGGAAGGTACCAGTTTCTATTTACGGCCTTCTTATAGTGCTGAATCTCATGCAGGGCTGTGGCAGTGTTGGGCACAGAAACTCCTTCTTGAGTCTTCCTGACTCCTGGCAATCTTCCTGAGCCAGACTAAAATAGCTTCTTGCAGCTAAAGGTTTAACCCAGTGCCACTGAATAAAACCGACAATGAGGTCTTTTGGGTCAGACCTTCAAAGGCAATTTTCCCTCATTTTTTGTGTCTCTTTGTGGATCCATTTTCTTATAGGAACAGCTGTCAGATCATATACACTGTGCAAACTTTCCCACCAGGCTGCATAGAGCTGCATATTCTCCCCATTCTCTGAAGGATAAACTGCTGTTTAAAGTGCACAAGATTGTATTTTCAATTCATAACATGACTGGAAAAGGTGAAAGGAATATGCAAAAAACTAACAGTAACTACATTGTCAGCATCATGATTTATTTGAATGTAAATGAAGTTTTCATCTCACACAGATTTATTTTGAAAAATAAAATATTATTTTAAGCAGTCAGAGTCTGTTCTCCTGTACCTCTGTCCTGTACCCTGGTGTAAAGGCATTATAGAACAGATACCAAGAGCTAGGTACTATAGATACTAGCAACTCCTGTCTCTTTTGCACTAGCTTCAAGATAATCAGAGAGATACTAGAAAAAATAGCCCCTGTTTTCACAGATCAGACCTGTGGAAATAGGTAACTGATGCAGTTTGATTTCTGGATTTTTTTTTCTATGTCTCTGAGGCACTAGAGAGAGGACAAAGGGACTGGTGCTTGTGGTGTGAGAAGCACTCAGGTACCTGGAGGCAGTCAGTCACCAGCATGATCATTTTATTTCTGTATTTATACGGTGAACAAAGTATTCAGTAGAGATATAACAGTGGTACTAGGACAATAATTGGGGGAGGAGGGTAATATTAAGGCCTATTTCAAGGCTTGGCTACATTTTATGAAATTATTTCCATATATTACCGTAGGGTTCTGAAGATGGGTGCCAGAGCTCTTGTACTGGCTCCAGCAACATTTTTCCACTACATTCAGTTCTTGTCTTTGATATACAGACATGGTGAGCTAGAATGAATGACTGAGCTTAATTCATCTACTCTCCTTGATTCCTCCTCTCTTTACTGCAGCTCTCTCTGTCTCATCTTCTAAGTATGTTCATTCAAAGAAAATAAAACTGTGACTCAAACAACAGCACTCCTACTCTAGGGTTTGCATATGCAAAACTGCAGTGATTTGAGGACTGGACAGACCACACCTAATGCCTATAAAGCACTCTGAGCTTGTGTAGTTCATAGAAGAGGTAAAATGCAAGGGTGCTGAAACTTCAGGCTGATAAAGAGCATGTACGAGAGCTGTTCCAACAGGAACCTTAGCCAGGCAAAGCATTTTTTCAAGCATCTTTCCAGTTTTATTTTGTTGCAGTGATTTCATAATTGCTGATGTGAATTTTTTGCTTGGTAATTGTTAAGAAATTTTATTGTGTTTACCTTTTATGTAGAATGGTCTGGATAAAAAATACCTCCATAATAATTTCTTATAGTGAGGAAAATCATAGCACTTAATGTCATTGTTTTAGTATTGTGTGGCTAGTCATAACCAAGTAAATCTAATGTAACTATTTGCATGCTGGGAAGGTGTTACACCACTGAGTTGCACAAAAAATTCCTTCTGTGAGTCCTCCATGTATACAGGTATTTACACCAAAGAAAACATTGGCATTGTAGCATGCGTTCATTCATTCTGCACAAGGGAGAAAAGACATTTCTTAGAAGTCAGATCATCTGTGTATTTAAAAGGAGGCCATCCACTGCCCTTCACAGAAGTAAAATATACAAGGAGAAGGAAACAGAACCCCTTCTCATAGAATATCCTTTTAATAATTTCCTCAGGCTTCCTTATTCTGGAGTGGTAGAAAGGCAAAGTATCCCAGCTAGAAACTATTTTACGTCTGCTAGAACAGATGATCAGAATTCTTATCAGCTTCTGGGTACTATGGAAAGTGCACTTCTGCAAACACTAGGGATAGCTTTCTGTATGCTATGGAAGAAGACTCGATAGCAATGACAATTCTGTGGGCAAAACCAGGGCTTTATCAGATGTTAACTGCGATAAGATGGGTGTTTGCTGGTGAGTCAAATAAAGAAACAGGCAGCATGGCAAGATGGTAATTTTGAGATCTGTATCTTTCTAAATGGATCAATATTGCAAATGAGCTGAAAATTGTGGAAACAGATGCAAATAAGATAGCATGAACTGTTTACAGCAATACTTGAGTATTAGTTTATACCCCAGTCTCCACCAACACAAATTAGGTCAGAGATAATCAATTCAGAAGAAAGGTCAGTAAAAATGAGACTCATTACCAAAGACTTAATCCAGGAGATGATTAACTTTGCATAGTGACTTCTAAGAAAATAAATAAAAGGAACTTACCCTTTTTGTCTTACAAATAATTTCCCATTAAAAATGAGATTTTGTAAACAAAAGGTAAATTCATTACTTAATCCTGTAGAATTTACTCAAGACACACTTCTGTAAGATGTATTATTAGTCTGCTAATAGCAACACATATGAACTGAGATAGGTTATATTGTGTGTTTTGTCTATTCGGTCCATCTGATAACACTTCCTGAATAGATTCAATATTATTTTCTTTGCTGGTTGCAACAGGGGAGATATAAACACCTAATGAAATAGGAAAATCTCATTGTAAAGCCAAAGAATTGAATAGGAAAGATTACCTGAGGGGGAAAGAGGAAGAAAAAAGGAAGCAATTTAGCTTAATTCATTTTTAAAAACAATAAATTTCATGTTGGTGGCATCCCAATATTTTACAGAATGACAAATCTGTTTCTAGCTCTTTTTGAGCTTATGTTTAATTCATATAGGGAATTTCTATTTAAGAAACACAGTGAGGCTCGTCTGTTGGTTTTGTGGTGGCTGATTCCCAGAGATGTGTTTGTTCAGCATATGTCAAAGACCTAGGCCTCAAGCTTTGTAATGTGGAGATATACTGAGATCAGATTCTGGACTCAGGTGAAAAAAAACAGTTAAGTTTTTCTAAGACCTTCCTCATAAGAAGGCTGGCTTCTCATGTAAGAGACCTCTAACTTTGCAGCAAGTATTTGTATCACACACATTGATTTTTGCAAAACAGGGAGAATTCTCTTACATTTCCCGGTGTAAGGGGATGAGGTCACATACTACCTTGTTATTGAGAATTTCTCTGGGCAGCATTTTAAATGGGACACATTCCCAGGAAGGGTATATAATTAAGAAAATCTTCTCTAAGGCTGTGATATGTGATATAGCAGTAACTGTGATAAGAAACAGCTGTTTGTTCTAGAAAGTAAGCCGCTCCCTTTCCATCCGAAAGCTGCTCAAATCTTGGGTCTAAGCTGCTTATGAATAAAGCACAGCAAATTAGGGGCCTATATCTTCCCTAAAACAGGCAGGTGGGGAGTGGTGAGGAACTGGCATGGCCAGTACTCTGTTCCGCTTCTTGGCTGCTGGAAAGATTTCGCAAGTGCAAGTTGAAATGGGAAGATGTACAGCAATTTACTACACACCTTCTCTTGAGCCAGGAGGAAGCAGAGAGTGCAGCTGGATGCAGAGCCCCTTGGCTGGTGCCCCTGTTCTCAAGCTTGGAGAACACCAACCTCTGCACCAAAGCTGCCTGCCACTCCTCACAAAATCCAGGTCAGGCTGAGGCAGGCTGGACAGGAGTAATGACTTGTTACAAACAAATGAGCTAAATTGCTGGGGTTTCTGCAGGCAGCACTTACTTGAGTGCTGAAACAGTATCATGCAAGATCAGCTAATTTGTCTCATCTGCAAAGACTTACTTATTTATTTATTTGTGTAATGGGGGGAGAAGGGAGAGAAACCAGAAGAACAGAGTATCAGGAGAAGCTTCTGGTTTTAGACCTACTGGGATATTGAGGGCACCCTTCTGTCAGCTTAGGTCAATAGGAGAATCACTGATATGAAAAACATGATGGTACATCTCCTAGTAAGAGGTGGAAAAATGCCACTCTATTATTTCAGTTACAGCAAGACAAATTAGGTTGCTTATTTTCAGACTGACATGTAGTGTGGTCTGGGGGAAATTGCATTCACACCTCACCTAAAGCCACCAGCCAAATGTGTGAAAAATCCTGTTGTCAGAGCATCTGGCAACAAGGAATGTGGTACTGATACCCAAAGTAGAGTTTATTTAAAATTGGAAATAACAGTAGGAAGTCTGGAAAATGTTCTTGCACAATTCAATTACAGTACTTTGTTAAGTATGTCATAATTCTCTGCAGACCTAATTATATGGACAGCTCTTCTTTAAATCCCACTCAAAACCACTTAATCCTTCTTTATACACAACCAAAATGGCTGGATGAGATTCCACAGGCTATTTTGCAAATGGACTGTACTAGTCTTGAAAATAGTTTGTGGCTCAGTTTAGGCACTGGGGATGCTGGAAATTGAAGCCTGAAATGGTCACACCAATCACGATGATACCCTTCCAGTGTGCTGTAATTGCTCTGAAAAATTTCTGTATGTGAGCAAGTTCTTTTTGCACTCCATCAGTATATCCAAGACACCACTAAATACACTTTGTGTTGCTATATTTTTATGTCTGATGTGTGATAGGAACTGTACTGAGATGATACTAAGCTGGCTACTGAGCAGTCCCTTGCAGACCAGCTTGCATCTGAAGGCGTGAGCTGTAGTGACCTTATCACAGCCACCATAAGGAAAAAGAAGTTAAACATGCCAAATTTAGAATCTGGATATTTGAAAACTGTCTCAACTCAGAGATGCAATTTATATTAAAACAGAGGCTTCAGTCTCAGCTGTGGAGAATCACATGTGAATCCACGAATAATGTCTCCAGGGTTTCTTAATTCAATGCGACTTGAGTTTAAAAAGGATTTTATAAAAGGACATTAATTCCAGACTCCCTTTGCTTTTTTAATGATTCTGTTTTCCTCATTTTTATGCATTTGCCCTCTAACAGGCCGAAGAGATGTGTGCAACCTTGTTATCACTGACTGTGACGGCAATTGGCTGGGGCATGCAAATTGCCTGGACAGAGTCTTGGAATGAACTTCAAAGTAGCAAGGTTGAGCCCTATAACTGGAGTGTCAAAGCCCCTAAGGGTTTTCAAGACCCAGTCTGTGAGTTGTTAGGGTAATTTATGTTAGTGGATATACTTCTGCATACCCTGAATTTATTTACATCAGAAGCACTTCCTGCAAATTTCAGTCACGTTAAAAAAAAAATCTGTATTTTTTGCTTAATATTATGGCACAATCAAATGAGGCCTGGGGGTTTTATTTCATTGTTTATGGGAAGACTGTCATAGAAAGTTATATTTATCTTGTATTTTCAAAGAAACATTTAGTTCAATATTAAGTTCTGACTCCTTAGGCATTTATTGCTCTGAGTGCTGAAATTCTGTTTCCTGATCTGTAAATATGGTTTGTATTAGCTTTTCAACTGCTGCCAGAGGGGGTACTACTGAGGAAAAGTCCTCCCTCTCCCCCTAAAATTGACTATTTAGGGGAGTATCCAGGGTATTGTGAGTCACAGATCAAAGACATCATAGCAAAATAGAGAAAGCTAATAGAACTCTCAGGAATAGAAAAAAACTACATGTAAATCATAATGATAGTGCTATAAACCAGCAACAAATCGTATACAGATTTACAGCTAGAAAATAAATTATTCTAGTTACAGATAATTAGGTAGCAAATTGTCCTAATGTGCTGAGTCAGTTCCTTGCATAAGCAAACACCCTTAGATCCAGATAGAAGAATATGAAAGCAGAGGTGGTGCGTGATCTTGAAGTGATAGTTTCATTTGACGGGATGGATCCTTATGACTTCATACATGGAGAAAGAGGCTGCAATCTCTGTGTGGGCAATGTTTGACTGCAGAGGACACTGGACCTCAAATCTTACCTTAAAGGCACAGATAATTGTCAAATTAATCTTTTCTACTTCCTGCGTCCCCCCTCCTGCAACTGCAGACAATCATACAATACCTGAGCTTATTGATAGGACTGGTCTGGGTTTTTTTGCCCCACAAAGTGAGGCCAGACTCTTTAAAGATCTGTATGTTCTGATCTTAGTTTAAAACAGGTTAGGTTCCTTTCCTCCAACATCCTACTTGAAAGACTGCTTCAGAATGTTATTACTGTTGATAGTTACTAGTTTCTAGTCTAAGCTTATTCTTCTCCTTTACTTAATTTTACACCAGCCATTATCATTTAACATAATCCTTTCTCCTGTCCTTGATGATTTCCTCTTAGCTAATCAAAATCTCCATCTTCATAAGTAAATGAGTTCTACAGTTTTGACAGCATTGAAAGTCAGGAGAATGCTAAAACCTGAAAGCTTAAGTGCAAGATAGAACAAATGAAGTTTATCATCCAAATACAGGATGGCAGTATAGATTTTAAGATACATTAAGTCTGTATATCACATTAAGTCCTATGCATCATGTTAGATTTCTACAGGAACTCCAGACTGGTGCAGATTCACAGGGTCTTCATTGTCAGAGAAGGATGAACAACTATTGAGAGATGAGCTGTTTTTTCAGGATATCATTACAACCAAAATGAAGTCTTATGTGCACTGAGCAGCTTCTTAAGACTAGAGAGATCTTTTTCCCATGGGAAGTGCAAGATTAAAGGGTTGCATAATTACCCTCTTAGGAAATTGGAACTGTCATAAATTGACAAAAGACAAAGCCAAGAATAATTACTGCTTATAAATTTCTCAGGATAACAAACAAGACAATTTAAGTGATGCTTTTTTTGAGAAGCGAGATCTGAATAGATCTTATAGTTATAGACTTGTGCTGATATATATCTTTTAAATAGGGAATAAGGGCAGAAAATGGTCCCTAAATTAGAACGCTGGAACCATCATTTAACCATAAAACTTCTAGTTAGCGAAGTACTGAAGACCATCCTTATTTAGCAATCACTTTTACTTCCTGAATGTCTACTTCTGCTTGGGAATATGTAGTTGAATTAGAAAACTCAAAGCAGGATCTCTTTCAGATCCAGTTTTTAAACCAGCCTTTCTTTAGTGCAATATTACTTGATCTACAGAAGTACAGCATAAAAGATGCAAAGCAACCAGGACTCTCATTTGGGCACTGGGCAGGTAGAGGCATTTTCTTAACATCAGAAACATGAAAGGAGTCATTGTGTGTCATACTTTGAGTGTGACACCATAGAAACCAAAAGGACTTTGAGAGTTAGGGAAGGAGTTAATATTCAACACTGTGAATCTGGCATTTATATTTCAAGAAAAATCTCAGTGAGACCACAGTGTACAAAAGCTTGAAATGGAAAAGAATAGACTGCTGCCAACAGGCTTTTTGCAAAGGTAAATAATGCAAAATAAAAGGTCAAAGCTTGAAGATAAGATCAAGAATGTACAGGATAAGCAACTAAAAGAATCTTTTTATAACAAGAGGCTTTTAGATCTGGAACACAGGGCAGTGATTCTGGAAGTGCAATGGACAATTGCACACAGTGCTTTTTATATTCTCAGCTTACCTAATTTTAAAATGGGGTCATGTGGTGGACTGTGTGAGACACTTTTGAAGTGGAAACTCAGGTTGTACTATGTCTAGACTGTAAATCTAACTGTGGTAATTTAAAAAAAAAAAAAGTATTCATGACCTGGACAAAATAAACTCCGGTATTATAATTGTGCTGTTGTACTCAGACCACAGCTGACTCTTTGAACAGAGCGATCTCCAGTCACTTCAGATGATTTAATACACCTTGGAAGGAAATGATATGTCAAACAGAATAGAATAATTTCTGGTGCTTTTTAGCAACAGGGTCTTTTTGTTAGCATCTGATGTTTCAGAGACTCATTCAAATTCTGTTAAACTCAACAGAATTATGAATGTCAGTTCTGTCTTACTGTTTTGCTTTTTTCTGCATTCTTTCTTCCTTCAGCATTGACCAAAGGCTTACATATCACAGCCCAGCTCCACAAAATTGATCAGGTTGTTAGTCAGTTTTAGAGAATACCTACAGATTTCTGAAAAGCCAAGCCTGAACTTCCAAGACTTTTTCAAACTTATTCTTCTCCTTCAAAGGCAAAAATAGCTGCATGCCTGGAAGGAAAAGTTACATATGACACATGGAAAAAAAAGGGAAAAAAATGTGCTGAGGTAAAAGACTTCTGTTGACTTCAGTGAGCCTTGGATTAGAAGAAGGGAACTCCGGAGCTAATCATCTCCACAAGACAAGTTCACACTTTCCTGTCCCCTCAGCCTGGCTGCTTTTTCCCCAACAAAGTTTATACTGTGTAGGGCTTACTGCTAAGATTTCCACATAAAAGAAAACTCCAAGTTTTGTTTTGTTTATAATTTTGAAGTTATTTATATGTGTTTAGTGAATGCTGATCAGACTATTCAAAGATGGCAGAAAATACATAAACCAGATTCAAGATATGCATAAAACTGCACATACTCATTATAAGTCATAGTAGCCTATTATTAGAAAACAGGAAGGAGTAATTTCATATATTACAGAAACAGATCATCTTTGATGTTCAATGTTGAATACTAAACAAGACTGAGAGGTGGTCAAATACTGAATGAGACGCGGCAGATGAGTAGGGCAAAAGAAATAATCCATATATGACTTCTTCCAAAGGTTGATTAATTTGACAAATTAATTCAGCAAATCAATTCAACAAATTAATTCGACAAATTTGAAACAAACCCTTCCAGAATTGGTGTATTTGCCATATAATAAATGTGTCTTTTTAGGTTGCTCATGTCTTTCCTAGTCTTTACTAATGCTGTTAATATGAGAAGATTTTAATTTTTATTTTTAAAAAATTACATTTCCATAAGCAATCTGTGCAAAAGTAGCCGTCATTCTCAGGGAATGTATTTTTTATTCTCTCCCAAGTTGCAAAATAAAATTTTTTTCACTGCAGCTGATGCTGCAACAAGTGCTTTTCCCAGTGATTCTAACCATTATTATGAAGGCAAGATTTCCCCTCCTCCCACAAATGGCCAGTTTAAATGTGTAATAATTCATTTTGATCATCTCAGAGAGTTGTCGTGCTTCTCTACAGGTTGTACCAGAGTCTCTCTCCACAGACATGAAATTCTGATCTCTTGACTGCTGAATGGATGGCAGATGTGAAGGTATTGCTTTAGTCTAGCAGTTCATCTCAGAACATGTCATGTCATCTTTGCGCAGCACAGTACAGAGCTGAGGTGGCCAGTACTTTGTATTTCAGGTTTAATGGAAGCATGGATGCACCACAGTTCCCCGTGAGTCATAAAAATCCCCCATCATCTTTTTCTCCTTCCCCAAATGACTGTTAAGGAGCAGGGGTATTTGGTGACTGTGACATTCCCCGAGATCCTGGCATTTAATCAGCTTGCAGTATGCATCTCTGGTTCCTTCCTGCCAAAGGGGTTCCGTAGAGCTGCCAGATTTCACTGCTGCCTGTTGCAAAGTGAAGCTGTAAGGGGAATCAACCAGTCCAGAGGTTTACCCCAAGACATGGAATATGTGAAAAAAGAGCTTTGGGATTTCTGTGTGCACTGCTGTCTGGCAAAAATATTGTAAGCTTTGATGCCTAGCTTAAGCTAGTTTTTCAGGGCTCCAGGATTACCTCCTGTGACTTGGGAGCTGCACTGCAGTTGAAACTTCTGCTTCCAGGGTTTTATGGAGAATTTAACATCTCCAGAACTGCAAGGCTGCTCTGGATCTTCATGCACTGATAGGAAATCAGGCTCTTTGCACAGAGGCATTCCTTTTGACTTCATAGTAAATGTACTGAATCCAAGATGTTAGCCCCCACATACTCTGAATGCCACTTCTCTGGCATTTTCTAGCAGATTCAGTTTGTCAGAAAGTTTCTGGCCGCCATTACTTGCAGGGACAAAGCACATCTAGCCACCTGGGAAGGATATGTGCTCAATTTGTGCCAGCTCTTGGTTGTACATGCCAGCGATTCCAAAATAAATGTGTTGCACAACCCATGGAGAAGTATTAATAGGGATTCAAAAGCTGTAACAGGCATAGTAGAGAAGAAAAAAATTTCAGCTTCCTGCTAGAAGCAAAATTCAGCTGTGTCATCTGCAGTATTCAGTGCTATTGATGGCAGTGGGAGCAAAGTGATTCTGAGAACCAGAGCACGTCTAAGGGGAGTAGAACGTTATTTTTTTTCTCCTCCAGTAATAGCCTCTGCACCCTACTATTGCCTTTAGAGATTAGTTTTTCCACAGTGTTAAAACTTGTCAGGTGTGTGCGCTCCTGTTGCCTCAGTGTAGCCTATTGGCTGGTTACTGAGGCCTGATACAAGCAGCAGCATGATTCCAACTTCTACTAAATTGGCTGTCATCACCAGTCTGTTCGCAGTGCAAGAGATGAAACAGGAGGGCCGGTTGAAAAGCAGAGGGAAGAGTTTGCCTTGAGGAAGAATATAGCATTTTTTTAAATAATCCGCTGAAATGGACTGTGGACTGTACTCTGCAGCAAGATGAGGACTGATTCCTGGGATGCATGTAGAGCGGCCTCTATCTCAGAGGCATTGGGACTCACAGGCAGTACAAAAATATTTAAAACATTGTTCATGGAAAGAGAGAATGAGAAGCACTGAGCTTATGTAATGCACTTAGAAGCAGGTAATGTGCCTATGCACTGCTGTTTGAAACAGATGTCCAGTGATGTGGTACTAGTTCCCACAGTCTATATTTATATATGCAGATTCCTTTGGAATTTCTCCAGAAATCATCAAAAGTAAGAAAGGGAAACCCTGGTGAAGTGAGCCTTTGTCCGAGGTTCACTGCAGTCATGAGGAGTACTTCCATTAATAACTGTAGGTGAAGGATCGGTGCGCAAGAAGCTCCAAAAGGGTCGGCAAGTTCTGTGCTGAGAGTCATAACAAGGCAGGCAGGGGCAGGGACAGTGTCCTCACTGGCACGGGTGCAGCCCAATAGTACCCGAGCAAGGAAAGCAGAGCAGGTCTGGTGACAACCACCAGGGTCAGTCACAGTCCAGATCTCCAGGAAAATCCCTAGTAGAAGGCAGGCCCAAGGACAAGTGGGAAGTCAAGTCCGGGTCCCCAGGGCAGGGGGCAGAGCAAGGGCCAAGGGTCAGAGCCTCAGCCTGAAATCTGCTTCTGATCAAAAGGAGGGGGAAGAAAAGGGGAAGCCTCTGCTGAGGCCTCTCAAAGCCAGACACCTGCACCATGTCCAAAATGCCAGACAGCTGCACCATGTCCAAACTAACCCTGAGCCCAGGCAGTCAAACTAGCCGGAGTGGTGGGATGTGCTCAACACTATGACAGTCAGGTCACTTCTACCCCGGTACTATCCCTATGCCACCTTCCCCCAGTCCCCCATTTTAAGTTGCACAATGTTGCCTGCCTGTTAAAGAAGCCAGGAACAAAATATATTGCAGCTGTTTGTATTGTGTTTAGCTGTTAGCCATATTTCTATGGTAATTCCAGCATAAAACATTGAATAAATACCATTCCACGTGCCAAATTTAATCATTGTTAGGATTCACAGTCATAGAATGCTGCAGCAGGCTAGATAAGGCATAAGCAGTTAGATGTAGGGTTTTTTTCTGCACAGGTTAGTTATTGGCCACTGTATCCTGCTCCAGATGGGTTAAATCAAAGAGAAGAAAACCCCAAAAACTCTGGGCCTCTGAATACATTTGAAGCAACAGTAAAAAGTATAGTAAAAGGCCTGCCTCCAGGTGACAAGCTAGTGACAAACTACAGGAATCATCTGATTCTTTACACATGAACATTTTTATCTGGAATATTTTTTACTATAACAGTTTATTTTTCTGCATTATGCAACTATGAATTTCAGTTTCCACCAAGAGTTCTGTTTTTAAGTTGCACCATCTGGTTCTCTCTTCATCTGTCTCTAACCTGTGTCTCCTGCTCACTTCTGCTTTGGCTCATCAACTAATAGTGGTCTTGAAAGTCTTGATTTTGATACTTGAAACAGCATTAAGAGTGGACTTGCGGCACTGTGCTCCATTAGCATTTAGTATACTTCATTGAAGAAGGATTAGTTTGAGAACCTCACTGAATTCTTGAGAAAGCCCCAAAGGCACTGACCCAGATCTGGAATAAAACTTAGCCATTAACAGTATTTTAACAAGGATTATCTTATTATTGGACAACTTAAGGGAGTGGAAATAGGCCTCAAATTGCTCAGTTTAAATCCAACCCAGGACAACAATGGTTTAACATAATTTTCAACTGAAGCACTGTAATTGAGTGGGCTGAGCAGCCAGATTTTTGCTGAGTAGTGCTCACATTAGAGAAGCCATGCAGCTGATTTGTACTGTAGTTCTTTAAAGAGCTCTCAACAGTCATGGACTGAACAAACACAGAGGCTCATTTAAGATGGTTCATCCATGTCAAAGATGAAGAAAAAAGTGGCAGAGTAGCTGGGCTATTACCCTTACCTGTGCTGGAGCTCTTCTGTTGCTAAATGACTGAGATAACTCTTCAAGGATGAGTGACTGATAGTTCCCAACAGCAACAGATTCACAAGCAAGAAAAAAGATGAACAATGTCCTGAAGAGGCACTGTGATGCAGCAGACCTTGTACTGGCTCTGCCACAGACTTGCTGTGTATCCATAAGCAACTCAACAACCAGCTCTTACTGCCTCTAGACTGCCAGTTGCCTGCATGCTGCTTTAGGTGTTCATGGAGTACAGGTCTGATTGCTCTTCATACGTGGATACCACCAGAATAACAATGACATAGTTTGGGGTTCCTACAGCATAAGTTTGGGACCCTTTGTGTTATCAATACACCTCACGTTCTCCATGCCTCTGTCTTTTACAAAGATGATAACAAAACCCCAAATTAGAATTACACCAGCTAATGACTGCAGAGCACAACGAGCTTCTCAGTGAACAGTATGCTTGCATCAATTGACAGCAGCAGGATTTTTTCTGATAATTACTTTTTCCTTACAGCATTCCTTGCCAATTTGTCTGAAATTATTGACAACAGGTGTAATGCATTCTCCCATTTCTCATTGTATCACTTCAGGCTTCTTATAAAGTTTTTTTGCACTTACTGACTTAATAGGCATTTTATTTTTTTTGTTGCTTTTCATCACAGGTGGCTAATGTTCCATTTCTGGCTGGCACACTGAGGATGAAATGTGATCATTAAGTTAATACCCAGTTTAACTATACCAGTCTGCATTTAAATTGAAGCAAAAATATGCATAAATAGCTTCAGGTTTACCTCTTCAGTCCCTCTCATTATATGTTATAGCTTGATAATTTTATTTCTATATAGTAATTATTTTCAAGCTAATATATTTTTGTGCATACAGTAATAATATTTGACTTGTTTCTTTGTCACTGAAAATTAACCTGGAGATTGTAGAGCTGACAAAATAGTTTCATCCTGTCACTGGCTGTGACTAATCTCAGTGTTGTCTCCACTTTTGCTTTATGAATTTTAGCTCATTACCAGAAACAGAGCTTAATAACAATATATGCTAAAAAATCATTCACTAATGCATGCCTGCTTTAAATAAAATGAAACATTTCTTCTTTCTTTTATAAAAGAGTAAGAGAGTTCTGTGTGAAGCTGTTCAGAACCATGTCTCAACGCACTAAAGGTGTCATTCACCACTGGGACAGAGCTAGAGCTTTACTCAAAAGCTTAATAATGTTAACATATTCTTTCCCCAGTGGTTTACATCTCAGGAGCTTAAACCATTTTATGAAAAATAATTAATTATCTTTCAGCATAGCTGCTGCCAGTTAGGCCAAACAGTTATCCACAATATTAGAAGAGAAATTTAGACACGAACAGGTTGGTGATTTGTGAGGAACACAGTGGTGAAGGTGTGAGGTGGGAAACCTGACCTATGGCCTCTTCAGAAGCTTGTTTTTCCAGAATGTCCTCACACCTGTGCTCTACTATTTCAGGATTTGGGGGAAATACGGTATTCTAACTGTGCCTTTTCCCCTCAAAACCTGCCTTAAAAATACCTACTTTTCAGAGGGGGCCACAGTGAGTCGTATACTGCAGCTGTGTTGGATTTATGAGACCTATGCACTCACCTATATAAAGGGAATTGGCAGCTGTCAAAGGAGCTCACTTAATCTTTACCTGCTAGGAAGGGAGTGTTAGAAAAGCTGGAGATTCGATGCAAAAATGACACTGATCTTTAACATTGCACAGGTGAACATGCATAAAGTGTGGACTGACCTCAGTTTCTTCTCCTTGGAAGACCACGCCTACTCCTCTAGAACTGGTTCTTAATCTCTTCCAGTGAGTTTTCACACTTTCCAGTGTTTCCATACTCAGTTCTCTATATCCTCACCTTCAAATTTCTTCCCATTTCAACTGCCCGGTCTGTTTTTTCTTCTCAAAGTTCCCTTAATCCAGCTCTTGCCAATCCTCTTTCCACCATGAGAGTTAATTACCTTTCAGTATGTTCACAGCACATGTACTGCTATGAAGGTAAACTAAACCACTTCTTATATCTCTGTATTATTGTAGCTACATCTCTAAGTTTGCAGACAAGTTGTGAACTATTATCTGATGGTTTCTATATTTATTTCCCTCCACTTTCAAGCTTGTGGTGCCTTGCTTACATTTTGGATTCTTTTGAAGACATTACATAATTTTTGATAGCTTTCAAAAATATTTTCTCTGGTTCAAGCACACATTGAGTGGGATGCGAAGGAGGATCTGTGACAGTTCTGCAAGAGGTCAGACTAGACCGCTGCTTGTCACACTAATTCTTGTGTCGGCTTCAAGCACATACTCAGGGCATAAGGCTTGTTCATGATTCCCCTCCTGAATTACTGAAGTCACAGTATTGATAGCTGATCTGATCCAGGGGGTAACACTGGGGCATTTACAGCTAGAGTTGGAGAGTGGAAATAAGATAGTTACTTTTTTTTTTCTGTTTTCTGAGCTCTTGAGAACTGATTTTAAAATATGTATGTGTGTGTAATATATTTGTGGCTTATCTTTCTAATTACCAATATTATTGGCTTTAATTCATGGTAGCATCAGAGTAACTTTCTATCTCCTGCTTAATATTTTTTGGAAAATAAATTTGCACCAAAGCCAATCATGCTGCAGGCAGTTAAAATAACTCCACAACCCTGAAAAGCAACAAGAGGCAAAACTATACTCACAGAATCTTTGTTCTAGTTTCTTTTGACTGATGTCTGATAAACATCTGGTGAATATTGAATTATAATTCTACCCATCTGTTACTGATAGCACAGCATGTTAGGTACTCTGCTACTAAGTCCAAGACTGCTGTGGTTCCTCATTCCCACACACCCAGATAAGGGTGTGAGGGGAGGGAAAAGGTGGGACAGGATACAGTCCCTAAGGTATTTTCAGTGGTGTTCAGCCTTCCTCAAATACATCTGAAATTTCCAAGGTTTTTAGGTTCTATTTCAACATCTAAGTTAGTGTATGGGATTTCAAGAGACTCATGTGCTTTGCACTATGAAGCTAGCCATTGCTGACAGAGCTGGAACAACACGTCTTAGGACATCTAGGCTACACCTCAACTAAATATACCCTAACAACAATGATTTCTGATAGGAAAATCTACCTTCTACAGGCAGCAGTTGTGTGTTCAGACACACAAGGTAGCCTTACTTTACTAACCAGTTTTGCAATATGAGTTTTAAAAACAAGTAATGAGAAATGGTTGTTCTCTCATGAGAGACATTTCAACGTGTGTCACTTTTTTCCTCAAGATGCTGTTATCTTGAGGAAAAAAGTGATTTTTAATTTTTATTTGCCCGCTTTCTTCATTATGAAGTGAAGCCAAAATTTGCAGACAATATTAGCAGAATAACTTTAAAAAAATAGCTGTTACATATTTTTATATATAAAGAATTTTTTTTCAATATACAAACAAAATAAATTCTATAGGATATAAAGAAAATGTATTTACTTTGCTTCTGTTTTGGGAGAACTGGTCTTTGTGAATTAAGCTCATGCAGGGGCTGTGTTGAGATTTTGTAGTTTCATTCCTACTCCAAGTTTCTGTCAGAAATTCTTGTTAAGTGTTTGTGCTTAGTCTGTCATGAGTGACTTCAGAATTTGTCTCTTAATTAATCAAACAGCTTTTTTCTGATGCTTTTTGTCTCCTGTTTTCTGCATAATCATGCTGAGTACATTTTGACCTCACCATTTTCCTTTCTTAAACCAATACAGCTGAAACAGGCCTGTTTTCAGGAATATATGTACACTTGGGTACCAAAACATGCAGGCACTCTATTTTTTAGTCTCTTAAATTCTTGTTAAAAATTAAGGCCAAGTATGGGGAACCATTGCAATAAGGTTTTCCAGTGGCCACATTGCTCCTTCATGAATCCACCTTCTATAAATTGGTTCCTTCTACCTTCAATGAACACGGTTCATAGCCCTCTGGATTAGAAGACGTAATACATCAATTATAGAGAAATAATCATAGAAGGACCCTCGCTTACCAGTTGCCAAGTAATTATTACAAAGTGCTGTTTGTCTCCTCAACTGATTTCAATGCCCTAGTGAGGAACACTCAGCCCCTCAAAGGACTAGGCCCCATGTCATTTCTAATCACATCCTTAGCTCCTCTCTAGTAGGTCTGGGCTTTAGCTGTGAGTCAAGCTGAGATGGTGGAATGGCATGAAGAGTTATAAGAATTAAAGATGGGAAACCTTCATCAGTTTACATTGCCTGCACTTGCGCCAAGATAGGACTCTTCAGACTTGCAAGTAATTGCTTTGAGTGAGTTTTGTAGCAGTCTACAGCTGTTCTTTCAAAGTTTGTAGTGATATCAATTAAGGAACAGTAGCTATAGTTACGTACAGGGTTGGGATTCCTTAGAGGTATGATAGATTGTGACTAACAAAATGTCTGTCAGCTTGGCTTAGGGATTCTTTCACTTCAAAATGGTTACATTGAAAGTAATAAGCAAAACAATAAACCAGTCAATGTAGTATTCAGCTAGAATATTCTTTACTACTCGTATTAATTACCCCATAGTCAGATAGCTCTGTGATTAAATTTACATTCCTAAAAATTCCCATTAAGACAGTGACTAACTTAATTCATTTTCTCTGCTTTCACACACAGATCAACTTGACATCATTTCAATGGCTGAAACAACAATGATGCCTGAGGAAATTGAGCTTGAGATGGCAAAGATCCAGAGACTTCGGGAAGTCTTAGTCAGAAGAGAATCAGAACTCAGGTTTATGTAAGTATCAATACTTCTGGGAAAAGACTATGCAAAATTAATCAAAATAGGAAAGAATGCTATTTAGAAGACTTTTATCTGCTTGACATTTTAAAAGGAAGAAAGATAGAGAGCATCCCAGTTAGGTGAATGCTTGCAAAATGCCATTGGGAAATTATTTTTGTAGTTGCAAAGGAAATTACCTTTTTTATTCAGCACCTTTTTTATTCAGCATGATTTGCAGAAAACATAAAAGGGATCTATTACTCACAAAAGGAAACTTTAGCAAAGTACGTGTCTACAGAGCATATTTTTATACCTGACTTCAATCCTTTGTGGGAAGGATATTTGTCTGAAGAAAATATCAACAGGTAGGGGATTTGGAGCTTTAATTCAGGCTTTATTCCTCACTTCATTAGTGGTCTTAGACAGTTCATGTCACAAGAGAGTACACTGTGTTCTGGACTAATAGCAGCCAAGATTTGACATTTGTTAAGTGGAAGCCATTATGTTGTGAACACAGAACACATTTTGAAGTATCAAATTAAATACCAATACTCCAAGAGAGATTTTCAAAACTGTCAAAAGGGTCAGGCATATGAGGCTCACTGAAGGTTAATGAATGTTAATCCAGTTTTGATGATGAAGTCAATAAGGTTTATAATTCTAAATCACTGAATTTAGAAAACCAGGACTTACTTATTAATAAGGAGTGTACTATTTTGAAGTTCCATCTGTCCGTGAGTACCTGAGGTCAGAAACTAATGCCTTTGCTGACAGGCCAAGAACCTCAGTAGATCTAACACTTGCTGAACCCAGATCTTTGGCATTAAGTGTAGCTATAGGAGCGTGAAAAAAGTTCACTTGCTCTCTTCTCCCTTTAAAGTACAAAGATAGGACTGGTACTTTAACACTTACACCTGGAGATTAATTTCAGTGTCCTGACTTGCACTGCCAGAAGTTGAAATCTCACCCTGAAACAGCACAGACATTGAGTATTATCCCAGAAGACTTCAGCCCAGAATCACTGCTTAGCCATCTTTGGAAATAGGGACTGGTAATAGTGACAGTGACCTTTAATAATGCTGTAGTGGTACAAATAAAGTAAACAAGAAAGGTTTTGTCACACCTGCTCCTGGTAGTCGACTTGGTTATTGGCTTGTACATAAATTTAATCCAGAAGAAGCCTCATAATTGAACCCTGTACTTCTCTTAGCATTTTCTGTATCAAACAAAGCACTGAAACTGTCCCAGTGAATGAGCGCCATGGTGAACATCTGCTTGTCATTGCTTTACATGTTCTTCACTTGTTCTGTTTGTTCTGGTATCCAGTCTGTTCTTTTCATTTCCCCCATGCTCACGCTCATCTTACTCTTTACCCTGCATGGCCTAGCAGGTGTTTGAGTAAGAAACTTAACACAGAGGAGCTTGCTTATTGAAAAGGAAATATAACTGACATTCATACTGTGCAACAGTACTCTTCCTGCATTAGATATCACCCAAACACTCTGCCTGGAGCTACCCAAGAGCACTCCCCAACTGTCCACTGTCTGAGTGAGGAAAGTTCTTCTGAGCATGTCTCCGCTAGGTTTGGCCCGAGGTATTAGCAAAGCAGGCAGATGAAAGAGGCAGCAACTGCCAGAGATGGCCCCACTTTTTTGTCTTTTCTAAGTCATGGAAAGCCAAGGTTGCTGCTGCCACTGTCTTCAGCAAGAGGGACTAAGGTCTGTGCCACTGCCACGGACCCTCTCATTCCTTCAGCAGCAGCCGGCCAAGATGACCACTTTTCCAAGGATATTCACACAGCTTTCTAGCCTGACTGCTCCCTTCTCTGTGGCACAATATCTTGACACTGCTCATTAATCCTTCAGACATTTAAATTCAGTTTCTTAACACCACTGAATAAAATTATGAGATAGCATCTGTCTCTGCACTGGGACTCTACTTGCAAACCAAGACTGCACTGATCATGATTTTTCAAGCCCCATATAGGCTTCTCATCTTTCTAAGCCCATTTACAACAGGCAGGTTCTTCATACTGTCTCATCAAGTATGAAAGAAAAAGCAGCCTTTCTCACTCACTAAGGCCTCCAGAATTAGAACATGCTTCCCCAATAGCTTTTAGGAGTCCAAAAAATTGTCTATTTGACTTTTTCTCATTTTTAAAAACGTTTTTACATTTTATTCCTGGCAAGTGAGAAGCATGTTGCTAGTGATGCCGAAGTAATGTAGCAGCACCTGTTCTCTACTGCCTTTCATTCTGGTTAGTTTACACTGACAAGGACTCAGTTGCATTTGTCTTCAATGACAAACGTCTTTTAATGTCAAATGTCTTTTAATGACCTGTGATGGGTTGACCCTGGCTGGATGCCACGTGTCCACCAAAGCCGCTCTATCACTCCCCTCCTCAGCTGGACAGCAGAGAGAAAATATAACAAAAGGCTCGTGGGTCGAGAAGGAGAAGGAGAGATCACTCACCAATTACTATCACAGGCAAAACAGACTCAACTTGGGAAATTAGTTTAATTTAGTGCCAATCAAATCAGAGTAGAATAATGAGAAAGAAAACCAAATCTTAAAAACACCTTGACCTTGCAGAGTTGTTTCTCTCACATATTCTCACTCTTCTCTCCGGCTGCTGCCACGCAGTTTTTTTCTCCCCCTTCTTAAATACATTATCCCAGAGATGCTACCACCATCGCAGATGGGCTCAGCCTTGGCCAGCAGCGGGTCTGTCTTGGAGCTGGCTGGCATTGACTCTATTGGACATAGGGGAAGCTTCTAGCAGCTTCTCACAGAAGCCACCCCTGTAGCCCCCGCTACCAAAACCTTACCACATAAACCCAGTACGTGACCTCTTGCTGAGATTAACAGTACAACTCACGGCTACCTCAGTGGTCCAAGTTTTTTATCTTAGTTTTATCTAACTAAGCAAATTACATAGACTCTAATTCATAGACATATTGTGAAAGACTGTATGTGGCCATATGTAATTTTTTCTTTTTTTTCCCTAAGGTAATGCATTGCCAGTGTCCCAAGACTAGAAGTCCATATGTAGGTTATGAATTTTAGTAGTTGTTTTCTTCTGCCAGGACTAGATTCCCTTATGAATGACCTATACAACCAACTGCATGAAGATGAGCTATGTCAGACAGGTTGAAGGTAGACTTGACTTTGAACATGTTGCTGCTAAGTAGCAGTACTGCACCTACGCTCAGACCACTGAGTTCAAGATCAGCTCTAATGAGAACCAGATTTCTTTAGTTCTTGTACCTGTTTTAACTTTTCATTCAATTATAACAAAAGGGTAAAACATACATATAGTAATGGAGAAAATAAGTGGTATGTTTGTATTCTCTTTTTTTTCCCTCATGCTGTTAGCAACAGAGTAGAAATTCTCTTCCGTTAAATTGGGCTTTTTTTAGTTCTTATAAAAGCATAAACATGATGAAATAATTCCATATCACTTACACATCCAGCTATAGCTTAGATCGCCAGCTACGTTTTTAAAAGTAATGGGTCATTCTTCTCACTGTCTCTCTGTATGATGGATTTTTTTTTATTCACATGTATCCACATCCTAAAGCTAGGACAAAGTACATTGTAGCTGTGCTTTAAAATAAATAAATAAATAAATAAACTAGAGAGCTTGTGCTCTGAGTGTTTCGCCAGCCCTAACAGCAGCCATGGCTCCCTCCTGTTAGAGGCATACAGCCTGTCAGCTTTATTTACACACACCAGTAACTACCACAACTCTTCACAGCACAGACACTGTATTTTAACAATAGTCACACTCAAGAATAAGACAAAACACTGCAAGCTAGACCTGTTGCTAATGGAAATCAGAGCAAGCTCTTCCCCTGTCAGAGCAATACAGGTTTAATCCATGGAAGGAACTTGCTCTAAGACTGCTAATTGAAATTACTATTTTCCTTGAAGAAGACGCACAAAGAAGATCGGGATGGGATAATAATAAAACTCACGGTTACTGATGTTTGAAACAGCCCTGCAACAACACGTTGTCTTTAACTGTTATGTCAACATTTTGCCTAAACAAATGCAGTATCCATAAAATAAGGGCATTTGGCAGAGAACTGCTCCAAGAATAAAAAATAAACCAAACTGAAAAAAAACCCCTAGCAAGGTCTGGATGCTCAGCAGACCTGGAGTTGGCTTGCATTTTTCACACTGCTGTGCGTGAACCAGTAAAACTTTTCCTGCTGCTATGTGAGATCACCCATAACGTAATATTCTTTCAGGCAGTTCCTCAGCTGTGATCTATATAGCATGCGTCTCTCTTCAAGCGACATGAACTCTAAATGAGGGATTCTTTAGCAAAACATACAGACAGCTTTCCTTGCTTTAAAAGTTAAGGCATCGAGGCCTTATTTTTACCACAGTAATACTATAAGGTCCATCTTTCCTCTCCCCACTGAACAAAGTAACACCAATGACTCATAAAGTCTGTCGGACAACATCGGGACAAAAAGAAATACGTTGTTCCTACGTCACTACACAAATGTTACATTACAGTACTCACACTTGGTAACACTGCAGTATCTAAATAAAATCTTTACTGAACGGTTTATCATCACTAAAAGCTTTAGAAGAGACACCCTGTAGGGGTGAAAGAGTGGGATGGTGAAGAAATAAAAGCAGATACTTAATTATCATTATTATTTCAAAGCAAGTCCTAAAGTCTTTGAGAATCAAGCAGTGGGATTAAACTAAAAAATGAAAGGATTTAATAGTATTAGACTTAAAAAGTGGTACAGAGTAGTGCTCAAAAACCATAAAAAACCGTATGTGTGTTTTTTTTTCTCATACATATCCAAGCAGGCTGTGTGTCTCATCTGGTAGCCTACGTCTATCAAACATACTATTAGTTCAACAGACCTAGATTTTCAGTTTTCAAAATTAAAGTGAGGAAAATTGCAATTATATTTGAGCAAATTTCACATACATTTCTGTGATTGAGTTAAAACATCAAAGCTTAGGTTTTTAGTTCTGAATTTCCCCCCACCTCTTTGTAACAGTCACACTGTGAATACGCAAGTTGCTTTGTGCTGTACTGGATATAAAAATTACTCACAATCTTCACTCTGGGTCACTGACAGAAAGGTTAATGTCCTCAGGAAGAAATCTTCCACCTTTAGAAAGAGATTTGGACACCCTGTCAGCAACAGTAACTCACACGATACTGAAGTCAGTCACCAGATAAAAGACCTCACCTACCTGCAGGCTTATGATTCTAGTTAAAGAAGAGAAGAAGCAGCAAAAATTCCTTTAATAAGTGACACACTTTATTTTTAAAGTTTAGAAGGAGTCCTTCATAGGGGCCGTTCCACTGCAGAGCCATGCAAGGCAGTGCTAACTGCTTGCCCTCACACGTGAACTGAGCTCTGCAGCCACATGAGACAAAATGGCTGCCATTCTGTGGCAGCTCAGCCAAACAATACAAAATGGCTGCCTTGCCTGTGGGGTCACTGCAGTGACCCTTCCCCTGGCACCCACCTTCCTCTCGCAACAGCTCTGAGGAATTTTTTTTCCTTCCTTACAAACTCTGTGTGCTCCCCTTATTGTCTGCTGGGCTGTGTGGCATAGAGGGCTGTGGGCTGCAAGCTAAGGTCCTCAAAAAACTATGTTTTTCTAGCGACCACCTCCAATGCCCCTGGCTCTGGTGGGGGAGGTAACAGAGCACTGGCAAGTCTATCCCAGGAGGCTGTCATGAAAACCGGGGGATATGTGGATGCAGGGCTGTTAAGTGCATGTGTCCTCCACCTGTCCTTCAATAAAAACACTCACTGCTCAGATCACCCCAAGCACAGCACCAAAGGTGGCCATGTACCCTGGTTCAAACCTGAACTCAGTGCCATTTTTGGGGCACAGCTCTGAAAATTAAACTGTCTGGCAGACATCTACTGACAGCTTCCAAAAATTGCATCATTCCTGCCTGGTGGACAAGTCAGGTATGTATGAATATCCATCAAAATTATTTTAAAATTCAGAAGATATCTAAGAAGGTGTTACAATTTGCCCACATCTCTATACCAGGCCCACAAATCATGCACTGTCCATAGCCCCACAGATCAATACATACTGGTTTTTAGTGACAGACCAGTAATTTACTGTTGAAGGGGAATACCTGTTTTTGCTCTTAGACAAATATAGGTATTTCTGTAGTCTGCCTGTCACTATATTAAAGAAGAACTTCCCCAAAATACAGAAGAAATAGAACATTCCATGAGAACAGTGGAAACAGGATTTACCCCATAAAAAATCCCAAAAATTTTTAAGTGAAGACCACAAATATCCATATAGTTTCCATACATGTGATTTTTCTCTTTTGTACTGCTTTGTAGTCCTTTGTATGCTCTTTTGTCTCTGCCTTGCAGATAGAAGTGGAAATTCCTTACTGGTGTTCTAAACATAATGTGAGACCTCATTTCAGTAATTAAAAACTAAAGCACTTAAAGATAAACAGTGTAACTTTGTGGAACTCTGAAGTGAAGCAAAAACATACAGTACAGGAAACTCCAGCTGACATCTCTGATTTTCAAATTTGTGAGGCTTCTTTATTGCAAAACACAGCTTTTTAATTTTGAAGCCTTAATTTGTGAAGCTTAATAAAATTCAATGTGTGACAGCATGTTCTTAGCCTGTACCCTGATTTTTTTTTTTTAAAAGCAAGGGAAGCAGCTCAACGCTTTTACCTATTTAACAGATCACATGCTATATACCACAGTGTAATACTTCATCTTGTAGTGTATACTTTAAAAGAGACCAGCTTTCTGATAATTCTTGTTTTTCTTTTTATCAATACAAAGAAATAAAGAAAGCAAAATCAGCTGAAGCAGTTGATTAACAGGTAATAGTGTTTCTAAACCTTGGTGCAAATTGCAAGTCAGATATTAGCCTTTGTAAGCCTGTCTTTTGCTTTGTTCCATGCTGTTATTTCTTCCTTTAAAAAGAAAAGGAGGGCAGCTGAAGACAGCTGTACTCTTCATATCCAGGAAATACATACTATTTCCAGCTGAATACCTGCTTGCTATGAAGAATTAGCTAAAGTTTACACAGAACCAATTTTCAGATTATAAAATCAAGCCTTCCTCAATTAGGTAATGCCACAGTTTACATTGTGCAATCACATTGTAGCTCAGGCAACCACAGTTGCAGCAGAGCAGATGCACTGTGATTTGCTTTGTAATTGCATTATCAAATCCTATTTTTGTCTCAAGACCCTGCCTCACTTAGTGCTCAGGATACACCTTCTCAGAATTTGTCAAGGTTATGTAGCAATTGTGGCTGTTTGTAGCACCTCTCCTTCTATGCTACTGATATTGTGAAATTTCAAAAAATTACGCCAGGAGCTGTTGTGACCATCTCCAGCCATCGCAGGAAATGAAAACATAGCTTAAAGCCATCATATGCTATCTACAGCTCTTCTGGGTTTAGTTTCAGAAAAGCTGAGGACTCAGCACGTATTGATATGAAGGAGACAGTATGTACAGAAAAGCATCAGTTTATAGCTAGCCAGCATTCCCCCTCATTTGCTTCTCAGGCTTCTCTCAGCTCCTTTCTTAAAATGTTCTCTATAAAAAGAGTTCTGGGTCAAACTGTGAATTTTCAATCTGTCTTTGCTGTTAAGGAAAGCAAACATACCACTTCAGAACATGCACACTCACTCTCTCTAATTCTCCTGTCCCTCTTCCTTTTTTCCTTTCCTGGTGAAATAAGCTGTGGGATTTGCTCAAGCAGCATCCTCTTCTTTGCACATTGAATGTGTTACTGCTGTGCGTACTTGCATGTGGCTTCAGAAGCAGTTTAGGATTCATGTCACTGGGGGGCATGGAAATCTACTGTGCTGAAAGACACGATTGTAAAAATGGGTAATGCATGTGTTAGCTCAGTGTAGCTGACAGAGGAGACAAGCAGGAAAACCTCAGACCTCTATATGATATCGGAATAGATCAAAACTGAACCTCAAAATCATTTGTAGTGCAAAGTTCATGCATTTTAAAATGTACTAGCATATTCTGACCCAGTAAATATTAATAGTATAGGTGAGATCTTACCACCCACAGTTACTGCCTATGCCTGTGAATAGAAAAGGGATGGAGTTCTTATAAAGTAGCATTCACTGTCATCACGAAACATGCTCCTTAGGAAATCTGCCAGTGCCTGACACTGCTGGCTTTCCAGATGGAAAGCAAAACTTGAAGCCAGCTATATTGGATGACCTTGAACTAAAACTGCAGAAGTTGCTTCCACCTGTGATCGTTGTCTTGGGAGTTGTTATTTCTGCAATGTAGGTGATACTGAATGGCAGGTTTTTATATATAGGGAATGTAAGATATTAAATAGCAAGCCCTATTAGGTTGCTTTAGGCAATTGTTGAAAACAGTTTTACTTACCTCATTAAATTTGTTTTATCTACAAAAATATTATAAATATAACACACAGAGTATTTGCTTAATGTCCGTGTGGTTACTACATTGCTAAACTAATACTGTAAAAAAGCCAAATTCACCTCCGCATTGACTTAGCAGAATTAAAATTGGTCATTGTCTTTGTACACGCTCACTACACACCATTAGATGACTCCCTCTTCTCCAGAGTGCTCATAATATCTACATCATCCAAATTCTCCATAGATCCATTCAGGGTTTTAGGCCATTTTACACTATTATGTTTGCTTACTTGTAATCCCAGGAACAATTACCATTTATGTAGATAAGTTTGCTGCAGCTTGACTTTGCCCTGGTAATAAACTCACGCTAGCAGTCCTACAGCTTCATTAGCTGTCCAGAGTACATAATTAATCCCTGATTTGTTTTGTTTTTTTCTTGCTTCCAATCAGGCTTACTTTTTCTTTACTTGCCTTTTTAACCTTTATCCTTTTCCCACTTTGCAAAAAAACCATAAATCTCTCTTTTGATGCTGTGACATCGATGTACCCATTGCTAGTAGTAGTAGAGGTGGGACAGTCAGTAATGGTCATTCTGTAGGGCACTGGACATAATGATAGAATCTCAAATTTAGGGCAAATTCATCATGGAGATAAATTTATAGTCCATATTCCTTCTAAGGACAATAACACATCAACAGAGGTCAAATAGGATTCTCACCTTTATGTCTTTTGCAGTATGCACAGCACATTGGTATTTTAAAGTACAGAAAGGTATGTCTGCTGATTGCATGGCTTTATGCCACTGCTAAGTGAAGCAACATCAAGCTACACAAGAACTACGAAAGTGAGAGGTTAATTCCTTTGGTGATGATAACCTTCAATAAACCAATTTAGAAATCCTATGTTTTAACTTAGAATAAGTGCAGTAAATCTAGCAGACTCACACAAAGTGGCACATGAAACAGTCTGTCATTACTGGCTAAATTAAAAAAGTAATACTGTACTACAAAGCCTGCTTATTTATGTGGGGTGTTTCCATTCTTAAGTGAGAAGAGGCAGCAATGATTGCTGTCTTTGTATGAACAAAGTTCATTTCAAATTTTAATTACTTTTTCGACCAAATACTTTATCTCTGTTTCTAGTGACTCACTAATGTAGCATCAACTGTGACTTCTCAGTGGTTTAATGCCACATGTGGCAACAGTGACACACACTGAGCATCACCCTGGGTAACGGTGAGAGGGAGGAAGAGTGTGAAAGAGATAAACAGGCTGTCAAAGGTGAATAACAATGGTAACTCACTGGTTATATATTGCTAAGCAGGTGTTCTGACTTTGCTTTCTTGGCTAGTTTTGATTCTTTCTCTGCTACTTCTGATCATTGTACTCTATATTATCTATTTTCTCTCCTCTAAGTTTAAGCACGGAATTCTCTTAGGACTGTTTACTTACATGTACAGCGTCTAGTACTTCTGACTTTGACACCTAGCTGTTACTACTACAGTGCAAAGAAATAACACCAACAGAACCAGATTTTTTTTCATGAATAGAGTTGTTGTTGTCAGTGTTTTCTGATAAGATCTGTCTTTTCATGGAAAGGAGTAATAAATCTTTTGTCCTTCACAGTTCTATAATCTTAAAAATACAATATAACTTACTGTGAATTCCTTTTTTTTCCTGACTGTACCTTGCCCTAGGGTCATAGGATGCACTTTGGGATGCTGTAGAGAAGGAGGAAGTTGTGTGATAATACATATTTTTCGATAAATATACATGTCAGGTTGTTGGCTTCGTAAGAGAAGGTGCCACTAAGGAAAATATCAAGCCCAGCTTTATGAGGGTGTCCCACCCCTGTCCTGTCGATATAGCCTGGTGTGGCACTCACTCTTCTGCAAGATAGGATTAATTTGAGGCTGTGACTGTATGTCCCCATTCGTCTTTTGCATCCCAAGAACATTGCAATGGTGTCTTACCTGCAAATAACCAGAGTCTTTGAGGAAATAACCAGGAAACGGTAAGCTGGGAAATGGTGCAGCCTGGTTTCTGTAATGAAGGTTGTCAGATACTCAAAGCTTGAGGCTTCTGAGATTAGGGTCAGCATTTCGAACGAAATACCACGAATCTGGGAGCCTCATGGATGTCAGTGTGCCCACTATAGAACTGGTAACTCTTGGAAGGTCCAGCTCTGGTGAGTGTCTCCCAGCTCTTCAGATGGGAGCCTGGAAGCCTCAGGAACGTGAGTTCAGGACAGAACTGCAAAGTTCCAGACTGTGCACTTTAAGCTGAAAGTATAAATACAAATCAGCTCTCAAAGAGGAAATAAAAATGCCTTTGTTCAGTTTGATCTCTCTGCAGAGCCATCTCCTTTGCCCTGCTGACAGCAAACAATCAACCCCAGAGGAAAAAATGACATTACACTTTCAACTGTGTGGCAGTAGAAATGCTAGAAATGCTGTCAAAATGCTCAGAAAGGAAAAGCATTTTTTTAGTGGGCTATAACGATAAACGTATCTTTAGCAAAGTATTTATAATGAATTGTAGACTTAGTACCTGTTAGTTGAGGTGTTGGTGTCTTAAAAAAGAAGAAAATGTAACGGGAGGTATTTTCATCTCTGTTGGATAGCTAGAAAAATAATTATTTAATAGAAATTTTTCTTTAAGTAGCATTTTCTACACTGAATATATGTTGTGGTTGTCACAAATTGCTGTTAATAAAAGAGGGAGCAGCTCTGGGTATCTTGAATCTTTTTACTTAGTCCTTTTTAGGTCAGTAATTTAGCACTGTATTTCCAAATGTAACCTTTATTTTCAAACTGTTTTTGATTTCCCAGTTCTTAGCTACCTGTGGTCTGGTTTGCATGAGTGGATGGTAGAATGAATTGTCTGCCATGAGACCATGTATCCAAGATAACGTACTCATAATACATCATGCATATATAGCACTCACAGTTACTGTGGCCCACCCTTACGCACAGTTGATCTTCCTATAGCCAAGGCTCTGTAGTAACATATAACTTTAGACCTGTGGTATTTCAGTGGTCTCTCTCACTTGCCTTCTGCTATAAATAGGAGACTACAGATCAGTGACGATTCAACAGTGAATTGAAAAGTCCTGAAATGGACTGACTGTCAATGTTTAATTTTATTCCAGATACCTTTGTATTCTTTTTAGCTTTGATACCAAATAGTTGCTTTTCTTACTTAAAAATAAGAAATTAAGGTCAAATACGGAGGCAAATTAATAAGGAAATTTATCATCGATTTTGCTAGAGACAATACATAGCCAAACCTAGAGTTTCCTACCCATGCTGCCTAATAATAAATAACAAAATAAAAAAATAAATAACAAAAAATAAAACTACCAGACCAGCTTAAATGAACCATGCACATAAGCTGGCCCTCTGCTTTTACATGCAGTCTTCTGTATGCTACTTCAATGGGGTTAGATACTTCTGAATTTAAATCTAACTTCTCTGTTGTATGTTTTTAGACAAATTAGCTTAATTTTTGCCAGGTGGAGAAATATTCCTCTCCACAGTGGGGGAAAGCTCCTCTTGTTACTCTGGAGGTTGACAGCAAAACTTTGTAACTGGCAGAGGAGATGGCCAAGCTCAAGAGAATTTAATGGCAGTGAGAATGAAATACAGACAGATTCTTTAGATACTGTTATGAATTTCTGTGAAATATACCTTAAATATGACCTCCAGGGACTGAGATTTTCAAGTCTCGCCATTTTCAATTGTCTGAAACAACAGCTGAATTACATTACTTTTCAAGTTGCAGTCCAGTGCTTCTATCCACTGTTAGTCCATCAGAGAGCACTGTTAACAAGAAACGATAGACACACTTATTTTAATAGTTAATCATGGGACTTCTGATTTGTAACCTGACCTGCCAAGCAGGCTGGTCAGCAATCTGTTACCTTAATTGCCAGCTCTGTGTCTTCCAGCCTGAGCAGCACCAGGTGCTGAGCTAAATAACAAGGTGATAAACGCACACTGTAATGACTCAGACAACTTATGCTATATTCATTAAATGTTGTCTGTGATTTCACAGATTTATAATTAGAAGCTTTAAGAAACTAATATGAATTGACAGGGACAAAATGGAGTCAAATGTAGAAGAGGGGCATACATAAACTTCTTGTTTTCTTCTATTCCCAGAATACTTTCACCAATTCTAGATTCCTCACAGCTTTGGTAAGGCCTTAAACACCTGCAGTCCCCAAAGGCAGCCTCCACTGATGTCCCTCCTCCCCATCTCAGTCTTTTTTTTAACAAATCTGCAGCTTGACAATACATGACTATCTCTGCAGCAATTCTCTTTTATTTCTACACAGCTCTTTACTTCAATCACCCAAATTTCTCCATCACTAGTGGCTGCTCTTGGCTGGTGTTCAGCATGTTCACTGGTGACACAACCAACATGATCATCTTCTTACCTCTATGTTGAGACCTTCTCTAGATACATGGAATCATGTCAGCTCGTGACTTAGCATGATATCTGGTTCTTAGGCCATCTCCTAGACTGGCACTATCAAAGTCTTCAGAAACTCTAACAATTACAAGCATTTTACTTCTGGGATAGGAATATATTAAAACAGAACTAAAAATAACCTAAGTGCCTGCAAACCCTCTTGGAAGAGATGGAAGGAAACCAACAAAACCACTCTAATTTTTTTTAACTTCAAGCACTTTAATGCAATAATGGAAAACAAAAGAATCTCAGACCCTCTCTTTACAGACATGCTAGAGGGAGCACAGATCTATTTCTACGTTTGAAAGTCACTCAGCAAAGGCTCTCTAGACACACTAAACTGCTTTGCTTGTCCTGAAATCAATGAAAAATATATTTGATGCTTATGTAGCTGTTATTAATAGTGCTTAGTCTGAAATCTTAAGCATTCGACAACCTTGTTGGCCATCTCTTTTTCTTTGGCTGACCATTAAGGTGAGCATTTAGTGATTTTCCTACTGCTTTTTACTATCATTTTTGCTTTTTCCCCCCATCCATGGCTCTAGATGGTAGCTAGGTCTTACACTAGGGAATTTGTTTTTTTATCCTCAGCTGAAAAGGCAGCAGAAAAATTTAGCTGCTATGGAATAATTTCTGTTGAAACAAAACACTTCTTTTGTGTTCAGTATAGAAAGTTTCTTTTTTAAGTCCTGCCTGTCATTATCTTCCACAGCCTCCGAGACCTGCTAGGGCACAGCTGAATGGAAGGTCTCCTCTCTGTTTCCTTGCCCTGCTCCCCCTCAGTCCAGATGGTGCAGGCAGAGGTGACTCATGCTGTTACCTCACTTGTGGAGATTATGGGAATGACAGTGCTCACAGCATTCTCCTGGTAACTGGACCACAGAAACACGTATTGCGGCTGAGTCATTGTGCCAGATTATTGCAGACTCTTCCGACCCACTTATTTTTCTGTCACTTTGTGACATGTTTAGAAAAATCTTTTGCTCATGCTGTTTATTCATTATGAGCTATTTCATCTTTTTTTGGGCAAACACAGTCGGCTTTTAGGTGTTGATGATACTGCTCGAAATACCAAGAGAGAAAAGAAGAATACATGCTTATGTGATATCTCTAAGCATACAGAGGGTTTTGCAATAAGCAATCAAGAAACACAAAAGCAGAAATGCAGACAGTGTGTCAGGAATACATGAAAGCACACTGAGAATTCATCCCTAGTTCAATACTATTGCAATTACTCCAGGAATGGATTTGGGCTCTTGAGAAAAAGAAATGTTTTATCATACTCATAACTCATGTGTTTAAGATTGCTGGGCAGACATTTAAAGCTCAGCTCTGGGGGAAAAACTGACATGTAACTGCTGTTTGCTTTACTGATGTTTTTCTACAACATCAAAAACAATTTCACAGGGACTGGAAAGAAGTCTCTATTCCAGAGAACAGAGAGTTCAGCAAAGGTGGTTTGTATATTGCAAATTTTATGTAAATGTCTCAAGCAGCTTTGCAGATTACTTAAACAGACCTGGAGGGTGTCATTTCAATACCCTGTGCCATGCTGTATCTATAGGGAAAAAGCCATTACATTCTGCACAGACCAACAACCTGACTGTGCTGCTTTCCTTTGAGAAAAGCACGAGGTGCACAGGGAGCACAGTGCGCTTTAAGCTGGACTTTAAGTCTGTGTAACTTCTCCTCTTGCTCATCTTGCATTTGACTTATAACACAGGAGAGGAAGTGCTGCAGAAGTAGGCTCAGCGTGTTTCTCCATCTTCTCTGTAGAAGGTTAGGGGACCCAAAGGAGTTTTGTTTTCTTTACTCTGCAGATTCCTGCTCTCTTTAAGATTCCCAAAAGCTCTTTTTACTTCCTAAAGAGGTCTGATGGTAATACAAATATCCTCTCAGTAAATCCCTGCTGACTATCCAACTTTCAAATGAGAAATCCACTGGGATTTGATTTTTTTTTTTTCAGAGGCAGCATTAACTTCTCCTGTGCTTCCTGTAACTGTTCACATCCTCTCTTTTCCCCCTTATGTTCTGGTTCTTGGAAGGTTCATAGTACCAGTACAGATTCAATGGCCTTCTGAGAGCTTTCCCAAGAGCTCCTCCTCTTCCCTTTTGAGTGCAACAAGGTGACTCTTGCCCACAGCAGCAGATGGGAGGAAATACGTTCCATGTGCTTTAGGGGATTGGTACAGATGGTGGGTTTAGCCTTTGTCCATCATCAAAACGCACTAGCCTACAGAGCTGGGACTCCAGAGAGGTCATATGGCTTATGAATTTTGGAATTCAGATTGTCACAGAGCTGTTACAACCCTTAAGCGCTTGGCCACATACTTACTTCTCTCCTGTGAGTTACAAGGCAGGAACAAAGTTTAGGTCTTGGGGAAAAACAGATGCTAAGAATATATATGGAGAGCACTAGCTATATGCTCTGCAGTCAGATTAAAAAAGAGCCAAAATAATGGGAGGAATTGCAACTACAGTTGCAATATGGGGCCAGTACCTTTGCCACAAATTGAACATAGGGGCTGTAGGGACTACTGACCATCAATGATCTTGCTCACTTGCAACATACTGCCAATGATATTTTAAATTCCTGAAAATCCTGAGAGGAGAGCAGTGACATTAGCTTTTGGGAGTTCCTTGAGCAGGGCAGGGAACCAAGCTGATACAGTGAAGTATTTTAATTAGTGTCTTTCAGATCTTCTCAGAATGAAACCAAATCTACCTGATACAGGAAAAAGAATATCTTCTCTCTGTATGTCATGGAGATCTCTACTGTAGAAACTCACTGTTCTTTTCACTAGCTGAGGGTCTGGCCCCTAAATCTCACCAAGAAACTGTCAACTTTGTTAACCATGGTAATTTTCCTCAAATATATTAACACTCATTATATTAATATGACACCCAAACTGCATGAACATTGAACGAATAAGGAGCTGTGAGGCTTGCTCTTATCCTAGCATATTTTGAATATTTAGTCTCCTGAGGGGATAGATTGTTAATTGATAAAAGTAATTTCAGCACCATTTAGTATGATGAATCATACTAAAGAGTATGAGTAAAGCAGGCTCTGCTTGTGATCAGCATGAATAATATGGGGAGCCCAAGTAAGAACAATCATCAGTATAAACACCTCTGCCTCTAAGTGTCCTAAACACATACAGCAGTGAACCATGGACTAGCCCTGAGGCTAGCACGCTCATTTTCACAATAAAAGTCAGTCTTACAAGACAGATGTATGGTGGGAGAGCAGATCCCCAGCAGAGGTGACAGTGGTACCTAAAGAGGGAAAAGAGGTCAGCAATAACATTATGAGAGGTATTTCACTATCATATTTTGGGAAGAGAGAAGTAAAAAAGCAG
>NW_010522843.1:44171-47364 GCF_000687285.1 Phaethon lepturus
AGCAGGAATAGCTGTCATAGCACAATGAAAGCAGCAGAACAGGCAAAGTGGAGTTAACCAAAGCAGCAAATAATAAAAGGATCAACATGTTTTAATAACATGAACAAAGCAGCAGGGACAGGTCCCTGCAGAGACCTGTGTTCCATGCAGAGGCAGCAGGGAGAATAAAGTCTTGGGTTGTGGTTAAAATCTTATTTGTGCCAGAAACACCTACTTTTTCCCCTCCTTGCTGAATTTATTAATTTGACTACATTTTTCTTTGTGTGCTTGCTCACATACACACACACACACTGTAATCTCTTGGGTTTCCTCTCTTGAAATACCACTGTGACAACCCATGTTTAAACTAAAAGAGGGCAGATTTCAACTAGATAAAAGGAAGAAATTTTTCACAATGAGGGTGGTGAAACACTGGCACAGGTTGCCCAGAGAGGTGGTGGATGCCCCATCCCTGGGAATATTCCAGGGCACGTTGGACGGGGCTCTGAGCAACCTGATGCAGTTGAAGATGTCCCTGCTCATTGCTGGGGGGGTGGTGGTGCAGGAGGGTTTGGAGTAGATGACCTTTAAAAGGTCCAACCCAAACCATTCTATGATTCTATGTTCTGATAGCATTTCAGCTACCTTCAGGTGCTTAGGCAACAGGCAATCCACCCTTCAGGCACAGGATTATGAAACAAGGAGTCAGATCTGTGGGCAAAGCTAGTACTGGTGACATCTGAGTCAAAGAATGTACAATTAATCACAACAGCTGGGTTTTTGTATTCTTCAGCGCATGATTTCAAAATGGAAGCCCCTGATGCAGCCCTCAGAACCAACACCTGAACCTTGGCTGTGAATATGGTTGAGACACTAAAATAAAACATTTGTGAGGAAGCTAATGCTGAAGTTTGCTAGCTTCCCGGGAAATAATTTGGTAGAGCAGCTCTCAGGATAGATATCAGTTTCAGTAAGAACTGAGGGTGCAGTTTCTGCTAATGTTACAGTTGGATTTTTATCTCTCTTCTGTGCCTTAACATTAACGGACTTTCTGCGCACATCAAGGATTTGAAGCACTCATGCCAACAATGGAACACATTCAGCCAAGGCACAAGGCCTCAAAATAGTCAGATGCCAACTTATGACAGTTTCCAGGTCTTTGGTATCCAGGCCAAGTTATTAGTAAGGTCACAAAGAAAGTTGGCAGTGGAATATAAACCTTGTCTTGGCTGTGCCAAATAATGTATCGGCTTCCGCTGCCCCTTCCCAGGCTCCCTGTTATTCTCCCCCTTGCTCTTTTCCCTAGTGAAAATTATTGCTGCAATAATATGGCAGTATATGTGCAATATGGCACTCCTGTTTTAATGACTATTAAATACACAGATGCCCATTCCAGAATGTTCTGTGACATTCAAGAAAGCAAAAGGCAGTGACAGATACAACCTACACACAAATTGTATCTCAGTAAGACAAGTAATCAAGAGCTCAGCAACATTTAGTATTAAATATCTTTTAGCTATCTGTTAAAATTGGTGAATGAACAGTATCAGTATCCCAAGGTTAAACCTCTGCATTTCAAGCCAATGCACAGGTCCCAGGCAAGGGACAGTATCATATATTCAGATGAGATCTGACTGATCCCATCAACACAGGATGGGGTTTGCATCTGTCTGACCACGCTTTTTCTGTTTCTGCAGGATGGATGACATCCAGCTGTGCAAAGACATTATGAACCTTAAGAAAGAGCTGCAGAGTTTGGTAGCAATCCCAGGTAATGGCTGTCTCCAACCCAATATTAGGATAATGCTTGGGTGATGCATGGGTCAGGATGGTGTCAGGAACACATTTCTGCCCCTGAAAATCAGAAATATGCCCCCCAAGGTTGAGTTTCGTATCTCTTTCCTTTGGTCCTTATTTTTTCTTCCCGTTTTCCTTCCCCCCTTTAATCTCCTGGACTCTAAATTTATTTTTGTGCTGTATTTCACTGCTCCCTTGGCAGCAACCCTGCAAATATCACTCAAACAAGGCCCACACTCCTTAGTTCTTGCACTCCCTTGGCAATTTCAAGGGAACCAAGTGGCATGGAGAAAAGACAGAGCGCTGAGATACCCAAGATAAAAGGGAGATAGGAGAGGAATTTATAACCATCACTCTGAACATGATTGTTTTTTTTTGTAGATATACCAATTCATTGTCACACCTGTAGTTAAATCAACCTTCTACAATAAAGTCGAGCAGGTTTCTACAAAAAGCAAGGGGCAAAGTCTGTGGGCAATTTTGCAGTCCTTAACTCCAAGCACCAGCTGAAAGCAGTAAGGACTTTTGCTTCACTACAGCTTTGCTGTTTTAGGTCATCCACAACAGCCCTACTTTGTTCAAGAAAAAAGTACAGGCAGATCCTACAAGACACTCAGCAACTGCAGTGGGCCATTTACTTTAGATATTACTGCATGGCCTAGAGCACCCTTCAGGAATGATTTGCTGCTGCCTAACTATTAAGGAGAAGTTTTGACTCTCCTTCGGTTATCATAATTTTTCCCCCCACATCGTATTGTGCAACTTTAAAAGCCAACTTTCTCCCCAAAAAGGAGAGAAGGTCATTCATGAAATAGAAGCAGGTCTACTCTGAAGCCAGATGTTCTCAGTTGTCTAAGAACTTTTCCACTTTTCTTTGCCCCCAACAAAAGTGGATTCATATTATTTCTTACTTTTTCTTTCTTTATACTTCTTAGTTACTTATAGGTCACATTTTTAATTTCTAATTACACTGTTGGTATGTTGGTGGTTTAAACGGTATTGGAAAGGATTATGAGTCCTAGAGAACATCCATGAAAGATTCTTCTTGCCTCACCTCTTCTAGTCTGCAGCTTTCTTACCCATACATTTAACTTACATTTAGGGTTGATCAGTTTTCATTTTTTTGGTGGGTTTTTTTTTTGTTGTGGTTTTGTTGTTGTTTTTTTGCTTTCTTCTTTTAAACCTTTTAGAAACTATTTTCCAGTCACGAAGTCTTAAGCAGAGATCCACAGACAGCAGTTTCTCCTTAGTGCTCTGCAAATCTCAGCAAATTTAAGAATTAAGTATGTGCAGTTCCAGCAGCACCACCTTTTGGCAGTCTCGCAAGAACAACACTTTTGTCTTAAAGAAGCTGCTGGCATTCACACAGAACTAAGTGCTGACATTGTTTTTCTAGGTTAGGCAAGCACTCTTTTCA
>NW_010522843.1:47395-73391 GCF_000687285.1 Phaethon lepturus
ATCTTTATCATAATTTTCCTGTTAGTATACAGATTTTTATAGAGACCTGCTCTTTGGTTTCAATAGACACAGTTTAACCAGTTTCAGTAGACATGGGATCAGTCTTTTAGTACACAGAGTATGCAAGACTGCCACAATTCAGGATGCATATAGTTGGCAGGCAGTTTCCTAAAGGATGTTGTGGGAGAGTGTATCTCAATCTGGGAATAGGATAGATGGAAAGGAAGCAGAAAGTAGCTTCTACTTTCAGTAGTGAGAGGAGATCTCTTGCTCCACAGACATAAGAGGCAAAGCAAGAAAAAGCAGTGATTTCTAAGCATTCTCCTTTTTTTACTCTGCTGCAAATTCAGTATTAATCACAAGAATTCTCCATAGGTAACAATGTAGAAGTCTTGAAATCTTCATAGTCAGTAACCACCTTCATTTATAATTTCTGGAAGATAAAACACAGAAAAGGCATCACAGACAAAGCAGCTTTATGTTATACCACAAATTATTTCCTCTGCTACTGGCAGACCATAATTTAAAGTCATGCTCCTTGGAGAATTTTAAGATTGAGACTTACAGAATTTCATTGTCTTGAAAATATATTCGAGGTGCTTTTATCTCACTTACTAAGGTATGGATTTATTTCAGAAATTCCCAGCAGTAGGTATCCTGAAGCCCATGGTCCAAAATTAAGCTGTATCAAACAATTATTTTCAAATGTCTGAATTATTTAGCTGTTTGAAGTATCTTTATATATTTAAGTTCAATCAGCACACATAACATAGCTCAGATGCAGACTGCAGGCAGCTTGCCCTTCTTCCCACAACTCTTATTGTACTTAATTATGGTTCTATAAACAACAGTTCTACTGCTCAAAACCAAAATTCTTGATTTAATGCAAAGTCCTCTCAGATAATTGAAGCTTTCAGCTTCTTGAGGAGATATGTGGGCTAGGATTTGCCTCTGGCTTTATCATCTCTGTTCCACTTGCTAGGTTTGAAGATTTCTGTCTTAACTACATTTGCTTTATAACCTTACACTACAGCTCTGTAATACCTAACATTCATGAGTTTTGTGACAGGCACATCTTACATGTCACAAAAATCATCATTTATAGACAACCTAGACATTATAGACTGGCCAATTAACAAGGACGATACAGGCTGGGCCCCATCGCAGTGCAAACTGGAACCCCTGTCCCTGTCCCAGTACAAAATGGCAACTGCAGCCCAAAGCACGTGAGCCTGAGGACAGCTGGGAGTGTGCTGATGTTTGGTTTACTGTCAGGCAGTCCTGTGAGGAGCAGGGAGTTGGACTATGATCCTTATGGGTCCCTTCCAACTCAAGATGTTCTGTGATTCTGTGACACATTACTTACTTATATTTTTGACGCACAGGGAAAACAAACACTTTTATTTTTCCACATTTTACAATTGACGCTATTTGTGTGGATCTGCAGAGTAGAAAAAAGTGTTGTAGTCAACAGCCAAAGCTGTCACGAAATACAGAAAAATGGTTCCTTTTGGTGTGGTCTTACTTCCCCTGTGGTCAAAGGGAGTTTGTACCATGGATTTTAATGCAGCATCCTGAACTGCTTTCTTACCAAAGCTCTTAAATTCAAAGCAGTGTCTTGCAGAGTAATTGAATATTAAAAGTAGGCTTGGAAAGCCCCAGAGAGTCTCCAGACCATTAAAGCTGATCAGACACAACAGCAGCAAGTGGAAGAGAGAAAAGAAGCAGTGACCAGAACTTGCTGAAGTTTTGGTGACTCAGGTGTGAAGAACCATAGGACTTCAATCAGCAATTCATTCTTAGATACCCGCAGTGTCCACACTCCCACCCCCTGCCCTGCCCCCTAGAAGCCAAATAAGTCTCTTTTCTCTGTTTTTGATCAGAAAAAGAAAAAACAAAGATGGAGAAACAACGAGAGGATGAGCTGATTCAGAAGATCCACAGACTGGTACAAAAAAGAGATTTTCTTGTAGATGATGCAGAGGTGGAAAGATTACGGTAAGAATTAAAAGCAATTGAACTTATTCATGAGATTTCACAAGTCTAATACTACACTGGAGTGAGCGACAAAAATTTACATTGACATTAATGGGAATTAGTCCTTTAAAACAACTTACCAAGTTAAAGGCCTCCTCCTCCTCCCAGTTCCATAGGAAAAACATTAAAACTAGATTACTGCACTTGTGTGGCTCTTTCTCCCACTAATGATTCAGTCATCTCATGACTACAGCAGAGCTTGGTCTCTTACTTTCCTACCAGAAAGTGTCTGGGCATACACCATTAAAGAGAGGACTTTTGCTGGTATCAGAAGATCCTCTCAGCATGAGAAGTAGACATGAGATAGAATTCTACAAAGGCAGATTTTAGATGTCTACAAATATTTTTTTCTTTTTTTTTTAAAGAAATTATTAATGTGGTTGGGTTTTATTATTACTATTCTCACGTTGCCATAGCAAAAAAAAGAGAATGCAATCACTAACACAGGCCTACCTAACCTAAAGCATAAGCGAGTTCAGAATGGTTGCTTCTCAGTATCTCAGCTCAAAGCTCCTGAGAAACCTGTGGTCTTCCTCAAAAATTCATTTCCAGCTGCTGCTCGGAGATCCCAGCACTCTACAAATAGAGATTTGCTATTATTTCCCCTGTCTTTCAACAGTAAAGATTCAAGGCTCATCAATCCATTTATCCTAAATAACAAGATCTCTTCCAACACATTTAAATTCTAAGCAAGCAAAGGACAGGAGAGAAGAAAGCTTGCCAGAGCCTTGCAGCTTGATCAAAAAGAGAGCTGGCCAAAGTTAACATTGACAAGAAGGCCAAGCTAGTAATGGTAATCCAGAGCTCTCAACTGCTAGTTCGATGTGCAAATTGCAAAAACCTCAGCAGCGGTCAGGCTACTGAAACTACATTGCTATGCACCATGCAGGTGTGAATACATTAGTGTCAGTTCACATTTGCATTAAAAGGTAAGGCTTTTCTTTAAAACTCTGGATAATAAAATCTGCTTTTCCTCTAAATTGAGATACTCAGTGAGTACACTCGTTAATATTTAAGTAACAAAACAGCAAAGAAACTAACATGGAAATATCATTAATAGATACAAAGTTTAGCAACATAATCATTTTTATTTTGGGCCTAATGCAGTCATCTTCAGGCAAACAGAAATGTACTTGGTTTTGGTAAACACTAACAGCAGAAGACTATGACACACAGTCTTTTGCCTAAGCAGACCTTTTAAAACAAGTACTAGAGTCACAGCAGTATGTATCCTCTGCTTTACCTTGTAGAGGAAGCATCGCGAAGCACTTATGAAGCCAGCTTAGAATAGGTGATATGTTATGGTTTAAATCTGCTGACTAGGGAATATAACGAATCCAACACTATCAGAGAAAAGTAAAGAATCTTGGGGAAAATTCTGTCTTTGAATTCCACAGGAAGTTCATTAGAGTTTTCATTCAGGCAAATATTTTGCCTTTTAAAAACACTTAATTTTGCTGCTTATTAAAAAGAACAAAGTGAATTGTTTACTAGTGATTTAATCCTATCTACTCTAGCTTTTACTGTCCCATTTACAGAGAAACTTTATTATTTCTGTAACAGATTTATTTTCCTTTTTTTCCACCAGAGAGAAAGAAGAAGACAAAGAGATGGCTGAATTCCTTCGCACCAAGCTAAAACCCTTAGACAAAGCAACACAATCTCCTACCAGTGAGTTCCTAAACATTAAGAAATACAAGAACAATAGGAAAAACTTCAAAAGACAACTTGATAAAAGGGCATTTTCAAAGGCCATACTGGGCCAGCTTTTGCCAAAAGTTAGGTTAATCTCGCTAGATCACCCTGAAACAAGATAGTATATCAGCAGTTGCTGGCCCTTACAATTCAGATGCCCAATTATCCATGTCATTGCTTTTTAAATGCAATGTTAGAGATAAGATTCTTTTCACGCTGAAAAATTAAAGCCTACCTTTATCTTGTTCTCCTTATTACGACATCCAAGTTGTTAAGAGAATACACTCTAGCAGTATTTTTGTTCAACTCCTTACTTGTTGGGTTTAAACACAGTAAGATGACTGTCTGTGGAAGGATCTTTTATCTGACCCTATGGCTGTGAACAGAGACACCTGGATTGAACAAGATGCAAGAAGTGTTACCCTCCCATTGAGATGTCCAGATTCTTTAGCCCCTCTTAACTCCCTCCCCTGAAGAGTTAAGACTTCCCGAGCAGTTTGAATCCACATACCACTTGGTTACTACCAGTGTTAAATGTATTGTTCAAACAAGGGTTAAAAAAATCGGGGGGGTGGGGGTGTGGTGGTGTAGGAAAGGCTTGCATTCTTTAAAGCCAGAAGTAGGAAGAAGTAGTTTGACCAGCTCTTGGTTTTAATGGTGTCCTGTTTTGAATATTGCAGGCAGCCCAGCAGAAAAGAAGGCAGAACCTCCTCCAAGCAAGCCCACCATTGCCAAAGCAGGATTGGCTATTATTAAAGATTGTTGTGGGGCCACACAATGCAACATCATGTAGCTCTGGGTTCTCTACCATGTTTGTCTTTTCAAATGTTTTCATTGAATGAAACTGTAGGGTGAGGGGAACTAACAGCGTCCTGCTAATAGAATCAAGAGCAACCGGTACAACAGTAATGTATGGGATGTACAATGGCAGGTTCTTCACTGTTGCATGGATCACTCAACACGCATGCCTAAAAACAAAAGAAATCTATATAGTGGCTGTCCAGTGACCAGAAAAGATCTGTAGTAGAGTCAACAAAAACACCCCAGTGACAAAAGTGAATGAAAAGAGGGTATATTTCATCCAGTAAGGTGTAAAACAGCAATTTTAATAGGCCATCACTTTATAAGTATTTGTTGTACACTTTTCCCCCTTGATAAACAGCACTCAAATTGCTGAAATATCCCATTTTGGCTACTTTTCAAAACAAAAGCCACAAGTAGCAGTGCTGTATATAGCGCAACCGATAGATGAAGCAACTTTAGGATAACTGATGTTGCATACAAGATACTTATCAAACTAGTGTGATGTTCAACTACTTTGCTGTGGAGTTTCACTTCCAATTCTGCCTAAAGAATGAGGATCAGTGTCAAGGATGCTGCAAATAGAGTTATTTTTATATCCCGTAATTCTGAATTACTCAAGTCAAATTAATGTTGCTTGCACCCTGGAAAATAAATCTCTGGTAAAGCTTTAGCAAGCACAGCTACAGTAATCTGCAAATAGATGATGTAGTCCAAAGATATGTCACTTCTCTTTTAGATCCCCCACTCACAGAGTCCAAGAAATACTCACCCAGATAGTTTTGTTCACTATTGCAAGTTACATGCAGTATAAGATTACATATCACTGGTAGGTCGCTGGGAGGAGAGTGGAAGACAAACAAAATTTAACTTAACATTTAAACAATACTTAAAACAGCTATTAATTGCATATTTCATGACCATAAGAAATACAAACTATCAAGTATAGGAAGACACTAGCCATCCAAGACAAATTGATCACGAGACAAATATACAAATACAGAAGTAAATACTTGTGGTAGGAAGATCAAATTTTTACACAAAATTGGTTTAAAATTAAGGGAAATACAGAAAGACTTATCTGTGTTTCACCATTAAATGTGTTTCTGTTCTCTATGCAGATTAAGCCTTGTGGAATCAAATATCTTTATATTAGCTGTCAGTAGCTGGTTTGTCTGTGTGATGGTATTCCATGTAAGTGTACTGTGATAGGTGTAAATAGTAAAATAAATATACATGGGTCTAATGTGAAAATCTCAGGCTTAGAAATAACAAACAGCCAGCAAAAAGTTCCTAAAATAAAGTTTTTCAAGGGGAACTTCCATTTTGTGAAGCCAGCTAAGTGAAGTGTGCACTTGCATACAAAGGAACCACAGTTGTAAGAAAGGAGAAAAAATTAACAGCAGTTACCCAAAAAGGATAAACAGTAATATTTTTAGAGAGAGAAAGTACCTTATTACAGTTCAAAGAGATAGACACCATCTAAAGTAACTCAGACTGTTCTTGTACAAATAAAACCTCATCCCTAGCATTGGACTGATTCTATGAAGAACATTTGCATTTCCAGAATCATTTGTTTCAGTACTGCAGACTCACTTGAGACAAAGAACCTACATCACTAAGTTCCTTAAGGTTTAAGGATTAAGAAGGAAAAAAAAATACAAAAAGGTTTCGAGTAAGACATGAAGCACTTTAATTACTTTGACCAAAGACACAGGGAAGAGGACAAAACATATCCAAAGGCTGAAAAGTCATATACAGTTATTGTATCCTTGTTGATACATACAACATCACATTAAGCTCTGTAGCTGTCAGTCAACTGTATCTGGTATGGGTTGGACTCTGTATAGCACCTGTGTACACTAAGAGTTATGGGGAAAACTGCTTTTAAGGGTAAATACACACTGGAGGGGAAGAAACACCCACTGGCTTCTGTAAAATTCAACAGCCTCTTGAATTTGCTGGTACCCAATTAAGACATCAAGAACCACCGCTATCTTAAGAGGCAGATGTTCAGTGCCGTTAACAACGGCAAATGAAATTTAGGAAAAAAACTGTAGTGAAGCACCAAACTTAATGCCTCAGGAGGATCAACTGTTGCAACCAAGTATCGCGAATGCTGGTGAGTCCTGAAGAAGGACTTCGTGCAGTTTTTGTAAGGCAAGAGGTGAGTTATGCACATTAGTGTATCCAAACCAGGCTGTGCTGATGACTGGGGTGGTCCCTGTATACTGCACAGAATCTATAGTCCCTTGGGAAGAAAAGTGAAACCGGTAAGGATGTAGGTTTGTATGAAATATGAAAAAACATTCATTAACAGGAAACGGAGCTAGATATTTCTGGGATGCAACACAAGACTAGGCTACAGAGCCCCCTCATTTAATTAAAATGAAGAGGAAACACAGGAAGTATGAATATGTAATGAATATGTAATATTCATATACAGTTAGCACCAGCAGCCAGTGCCTCAAAGGGACTTGAACTGCAGCAGTATTAATGAGAGTGAACTTCATTTTCAGAAGTTCTAGCCTGGCTCAGCTGAAAGACTTTCTTTGTGTGAATTTGTTTTGTTTTTAATTAGCAAATGCTTCAGTCCTGTTTTTATTTGTGTGGGTTGAACAGCTTGCTTGCACTGCACCAGTGGTTCCTTTAGAAGGGGGGCAGTGATGCTGCTTAGCAATAGAGTCCTGGATTTTTTAGACTCTGAGGCCTGATTCTCAACTGTGTTCAGCAGTGGCTTACAGTGTTGTCCATCCAGAACACAGGAGAGCCCTAATGGCTTACTTCAAACCTAATGGTTGTAATTAAACAAACTAAGCTTAGGAAGGAATTAAGCGTGTAAAAGTATTGGTCCTTGTTTTCAAAAATAAGACTAAACCACTGAGTATTCCCAAGTACAATGTGGGGCTTTAACTTCCATGATCCTATAAATGTAGCACATTATGCAATCCCCATATGTAAAACCCGCAGAAGATATCAGACAAGTATCTTTACATGACTACATTGAATAACTGGCATCATTTCAGAACTGATTTTCAGATACCTGTTTCTGCAAAGAGGGACATCGGTTGACTGAAGCACCCAAAATCTCTTCAGGAAATCACGGCTGTTTATCACTTCAGAAAGAAGGCATAGCATCAGAAAAAGAAGAAAATTTAAGGTGGATTTGACACATTATTTTGTCTATGAACTGGTAAATGTAGCTATATTGAGGCAAGAATCTTGGTCTACTGAGAAAAACAAAAGTGCTGAAGTGCAAAGTTAAACGTATTTCCAAATAAACTAAGCTGCTGTGTAATACTAAGCATATATTTCTTCCTGTTACTGAAAGAAATAAATGGTTGTGGAATAGTGGGATGCACTTACTGTGCTGCTATACTTTTCAAAAAGAATAGGATTATTATTCTACAATAAAAGAGTAATTTGGCAAGTTAGTGATGCTACTGAAATAAAGGTTTTTCTCACTGAAAAAGGATAGCTTCTCCAATGACACTCCACAAACAAAAACCACCAAAAAAGCCAATCTCATTATGCTCCTAGATGACTTTTGAAACCTCACTACCACCCAGAACACTGCACAGATTAGAAGACAGTTCCCAGCCCCGCATGGAGAAGCTAAAGGTCCCAACATATTTGAGTATCAAACCTTGCCAAGCCAGAAGGGCTTAACAGCAATTAAAAATCTCTTGCTCGCTCTATCTCAGCACTGTCTGGTCTGCTCACCAGGGTGCTTTCACAGACACTACCTGAAGTGTAGGGCTCTGGAGATACCAGGGACCAGAGACTACATGACCAGATACAGGAAACAAGATGGAATCAAGTGCATCTAGGGGGTATCTCGTGTTGCTGCTTTGCTCTTATTGCCCCAGCCTTCCTCCTGTGGGAAGCAAACACAATGAAATCAAAATTTGTATTAACAAAGTTTTGGTGTTGAGAGCCAATTAAGGAATATCTAACAGCAACAGTATTATATCATCTGAACAAGAGGCAGACAAGTGGAAGACAAGTTTCTCTCCTTCCCCATCTCCCAGAAAAAAATAATTCGGCTCAACAGAAAGCTTTAAACATAACCCTGCAGCCAACTGAGCAATCTTAAGTCAAAAGTTTGCAATACACAGCAGAGAAATTGCATCATCCAGACTTTCTCTGTCTCATTGGACCCTGGTGACAAGTTACCGACGTCTTGTTAACCAAGACACAGTTAAAAAGAGTTAACAAGTACTTTCATAAGTACACCCCCTCTGCCCTCCAGGAAGAGTAGTACTTTACCTAAATACCAATATAAAGTTGCATTTGACTGCAGACTGAAATGTGAGGCTGCCAAAGGTAACAAGGGCATGTTTTCATTTTTGTGGCTGGTGACCATAAGTTCATGTGATTTGGGCTTTGTCACACTTCGTCTTCCTAACACAGAGCATGTTTTTGTTTGCAACTATGCAGATGGTTAAGGAGAACAGTTTTCCCAATATTCTGTTCAGCTTGATCTCAAACCATGCCACTTGGAACTAGAATATTTACAGCAGACTGAAATCAATTACCCCAAATTATGAGTTTGAGCTTATTCTATACAAGATGTGTAGAATACACATATCCTACCCATATCCTTATTGACACTCCCTGCCTCCAAATCAGTTAAAATCTTTACTGGCATTTCAGAGGCAGTTCTTCAAAAGTAAGAGTTTGACTGCTGGCTCCAAAACTGAAGAGATTTCAGACTTCTTTTTACAGTTAAGACTGAATTAAAATTCCATCTGAGAATGAATAGAGAACCTGCAAATTAGACCCACTGATAAACAATTATCACAGAAATGTTTCTCGTCATGAAAGAGACTATTTTTCTTATTAGAAAGGAGTTTGAAGGAACTGAGTTGGTTTTTTTTTTTTCCATAAATGTGGTATTTCTCTTACAGTAGAAAGACAACCACGAACTCATTACACAGACAACAACCCAGAGAATGTGTGTTCTGCAGTATAATGTGCAAATAAATGAAGTTGCTCTGTGTGGTTTGCTCCTACCTAAAACAATGGATTATTTCTTGGTGCTCCAACATGCAAAGTCAACATTTGAAAAACCAAGTGCCAGCAGGTCACCAAGCTCTCACATTTCAGGAGCAGGCTGAAGAAAAGCAAAGTAATTTTTCTTCTGTTCTCACCTTGAAGAAAGTGTGGCTCCCTTTCCTATTCCAGACCCAGCATGTATTTCCAAGCAGCCCAAAGTCCAAGCCACTCTTCTAGAGTAGTCATGTTACTTAAATGAACACAGGCCTACCCTGCCCCAGCATAAACACTACTGTTATCAAGGTGCATCTTGTTCTGCGTAATCCCATTAATCCTGTAAACAGCCAGCCTTCAAAGCAGGCTGCTTTAAAACAGGATCATAAAAAGATTACTTTAAGGTCCAAAACTTACTCTTCCCTCCATGTGGATACAACACTTCACATGGGACCTTGGGAACACCTCAGTATCTATACCTGGATTCAGACAGCCTAGGCAACAACTTACAGTCTCAGACATGAATAAGGAAGTGTTTAACAGTAGTATTTCCCTTACATTTAAGCTTGTATCCTTTACAGCATTATTTGTTTCATAACTAGAGACAGTTTTCTGCAGTAATACTTCATGTGAGGTTGAACTAATTGTGATAAGACACTAAGAGATGTTTAAACTATAGCTAGAAGGTAAAATTCATCACCTACAGAAATCAGTGGATTATAGTAGGCTGGATATTGTAAAGTAGTAGATTTTCAAACCTACTTCGACATCACGCCTCAGTGGCTGGGCCTTGTCTCATGCTGCTCCCAGCCTTTGGTAAAGCTGTGCATAACGACCTGCAGGGTATATGTCAGAGCTAATGAAATAATTGCTGGCACTCCATTTTATGGCTTGGGTTTCTACCAAAAATTGCTTCAGGTAAATTGCTGAGTAGTTTAAGAAAGCTCAAAACCAGCAGAGATTATTGCAGCTAATTCAAAGTTTCCTGGAAACAATTAACTCACCCTATCTACACTGACAAAGTTGTTCTTGGTTTTTTCTTGCCAGTAGACTTCATCACACAAAGCAGGTTTTCTGTCAGAATGCCATTTTTATTACTTTTGAATCCAATAACTGAAAGGCTGACTCGAGACTTGTGCCCACAGAATGACATATAACAGTGCTTTGACAGGCAGCTACCATCTGACCTGCTGGAATGCCTGAGGTTTTATCATGTCCTGTACCCCAGCATGACTGAGTAAGGCTGTAGGCAAGCCAGCTCAGCATTACTCTATGTGCCATATACTAAGTAGAAGAGCTTCTGGCACTAATACAGGTTCCAAATCTCAAGGTGAAATGAATAAATGTCAACTCAAAATAAGTCTGCAACAGCTGATGTTTCTCACCATATTTCTCTTTGAATTACTACAAACTTATTTCTGACACAATGTCACAGCTCACAAATCGCTCTCCTTCTGAGCCAGCAGACTGCCCTACAGCCTCCTTAGATAGGCATACAAGGTTGGATTATAATCACTCCAAAACACCGTTGGGCACAGATACATTTTTAAGGAAATATTCTGAAGGCTATTGCTTTAGGACTGTCAAACTCAACACATTACAGAGATGGTTTCCAAAGGGATCACCTGTATCCTCACAAGCAGTAGGAACACTCCAGTTTCCACCATTTGTCTTGGGAATAAGAACAGTCCAATATAACACAAAATACAGAGCTAAGCACCAAAAGCGTAAGCAGATGCTTTTACGCCTTGTCTGTACTTACATAGGCCATCTGTAAAAGCAGGAAGGTCACCTTGGTGCAGGAATACTTTGCTCAACTTTTCAGGTGGCAAACTGTCCTAGTGAGGGCAAGGCATTTGCATATCTGTCATCTTGCTACTGCGCCATTACTCTTCCTGCAGGCATTACCTATGCTACAGACAAAGTCCTGGGTATCTTGAAAGTCCTGCAGGATATGGATCCTTCAAGATAGTGACCACAAGCTTTTAAAGGTGTTGGGATCACCCTGCAAGGGCTCGACCTTGAGGAGAAGGAGCTGTGGTAAACAACTAAGAGGAAGTAAAGGAGTACTTGGTCACCTGCAGGCAGCAAATCCTGACTGTGAGAGAAGTGCGTGGACTGTGTGTGGTAACCAACCAGGACATATTTTGTGGCGCGTGAAAGAGCTGTAACTGCATAAAAAGCAGACGCTTGTAGCAATAAAGGTCTTTGGCCTTAATCCCCACCAGAGTCCATGCCCTATTACTCCACATAAAGGTATCTCTTTCAGGAAGTTTTCCTATTCCTCCCCTAATCCATTTATGATTATTTCATCCTAGCTTTCCCTCCTCTGAGAGCATCCTGGAAGCTTCCACATACTTGTCATGCTCCACCCTCGCATTCCCCCTCGCACATCTTTAAAAAAAAAAAGCCACAACAGAATATGAAAGCAGTCTCTGGTTATACAGGGCTATCATATGAACTGTTCCTATCCCTGCCTTTGCACAACTGGATTTTTTCCTCTGAATTCTGTTCACATATTAGATGTTTATTCTACCTTCAGGTAAAATCAAATTACTTATCTGCAGTCTGATAAGGTGCCTAGGTATCACTGCATAATATCCATACCATCTTCTTTAGTCCAAGTCTGTTGGCAACAACCTTCAGTCATCATTTAAGAATCCTGTCCTAATAGCTCAAGCTTAAATTTGAGATGTCTTCAAATGCACCAATCTGCACCTCAAGTAACTCTCCCTTTATGTGCAACCAGCATGGTCAGGCTTCTTCTGTCAAGCTTGTCACTACTTACAGCCAAACTGTTTAAATGCTTAGAGAAAACAAATGCAACACTGTCAGTGGCAATTAGTCAAAAGAGGAAAATGCAAACAAAATCTCTTTCTTAGGCAGGTATTCTTGATACAAGGCAGCTGAGGATTAGATAGGACTAGTGGAGCACCTAGAAAGGCCTTAAAACTGATCTATCCTACAGACTACTTTTTTACTCTACAGAAAATGCTCAGAAATAACACCTTGAAGTGGCATCTCAGAAGTATATTTAAAATGGCGTTCTCCATTTATATCAATCTGCTTCCTGTAGCAATATGTATAGCACTACAAACCATTTTAAGTCACTTGAATTAAGTTGGGTTTTTTTTTTTTGTAATTTTCTTCATCTATGTAATATTAAACATAAAAACAGTCCACACAAGAAAGCACACTGTGTTAAAAGTAAGGCATGCTGGAAGAGTAGAGATATTGTATCTCATCCCCCCCAAAAATACCAGCTGAGTTGTGGGAAAATACCTGAAAGATCTCTAGGTATCTCAATTGTTCCATTAGCATACATCCACTGTAAGACATCACACTATACATTTACAAAATACTGACTTTAAAGTACATCAGCATCTGACTTTCTATGGCCACACAGGCTGAAGAGGTATCAAGCTTTGAATGATAAATCACTTAAAGCCAAGGTTTTCAAACTCTAGTTTTCAAAGGCATAAAAGAGATTAAATACTCAAATTGCAAAAAGGTTAGCTGCAAAGACAATTAATACATTTCAAGTGTCAGAGGCAAGTTAAGTGACAAGATTAAAAGGAAGGGTTACTCCTGCAGACTGATACACAGGTTTCACTGATAACACTCAGTTTTCAGTTGCTCGTATTTCTGTGAACAGCTAAGCAAAGCAAGGCCATGTTTTTTTCCTCCAAGCAGTCAGTTTCTCTCTCCATACCCAAGTCCTGATAGTGTCTAGAATACAGAAAGCAATTTGTCCTTTGTGGCCAAGACTAGAGTCCTCAGCCTATTCTATACAAAGATTGCTTGCTTTCTTACTCTTTCACACCCAAAAGCTTTATGTTGTTCAAAGCCTTTTGTAAGCTCTTCTCTTCAGAAACTTCAAAGGTTAAGAAACAGCTTATGTTCTCTTAAACAGTCATGCTTCCCATCAGCATTATTCCACATTACACCTGAAACATCAGCTAAGTAAGTCACTTCCCCAATGCCCTCTCTGGCATTACGCCCAAGTCTTTCCTTGTCATGCCTTTTTTTTTTTGTCTGCTACAGTTAATAGAAATAAGAGTTAAATCATAGTTCACCATGCAATTACACTCTGTCCTGTTACATTATAGCAGACAAAACAAGCCATATTAATTTTTTGGGGAAAAAAATCAAGTTATTTCCATCATAACTTTAAAAAGTGTACTAATTTAAACAGGTGGCTTAACATAAAATGAGAATCAAAGAAGTGGGAATGTTTGCAGCATAACAAAAGAACAATTAAAATCAAACTCACCTTTGGAAGGTAATCACATACCAGGTAGTATCAGGGATTTTACTCATGCATACTTAAAACATTCACAACTACTGAAAGGATGAAATTATAGCATGGTGATTACATGGTTTGTGGTGGTGGTGAAGGTGCTATAGAAAGTTTTTATAAGTCACCTGCCTCTCCTTTTAAAGAGTAATATTTATTATACCGTTTATGGAGAGTTTCCTGCTAAAGAAGTTTTTTAGCTAGTTACTTTAAAATTGTTTACTGAACAAGCAAGTACTCTGCAAGGTCAAGTAAATGCTTACCTGTGGCAGGCCTGACATTTACTCTAGCAGACTGTTCCACTTTAACAGTTCCATTAAGTGAGAATATGTAATAAAACCACCAAAAAAAAAACCAACACAGTCAGGAGCAGCTCATCCAGTTCTTTACTTTTGTCCATAAAGCTGTGAGATGATAGAACAGTCCAATTTAGTTACAGATTATTTTTTAAAACTATTTTGTTAGATTCTGAAGTAAAGTTCAAAGCACTCAAGTTCAAAGCACAAGTGAACCTGCAAAGTAACTTGCTTGCCAGACTTGTAATTCTTTGATAATTACTATCTTCAGCAAGCTGGAAAAGAAGGCTATTTTAACTCAAAAGTGACTTGTTAACTTTATTGCATGGTAACACTCTGTATGACATTATTCACCTTAATTTTAACATTTCAAAGTGAAACTAAAACTCAGGAGGAATGCCTTACTTCCACCTGTTGCATTTACACTCCTTTCTCTGTTTTTCTCTTTGGGCTGATAAATGGTACACTTCTAAAATAAACCCTAAACATTATGTTGTATGAAGAGCAATAAGAGATACTGAGTACATCTGCTAACAACTGAATTGCAAAAACAGGGAAAACTCTCATTCTTTAGAATAGCAGTTGTGGATTTATGGTGTTTCTTTTGTCTTCACTAAATCCCAAATTTTAGCTCTCTGCTCTGTCTGGATAATTAAACTTAATGTGACGCAGCAAGTTAAGGATTCTAGGACAGTTTTTTTTCAGGTCTTCAGACAACGACAAGAGTTATGCTTGCTTGAAAATTTTATTGACACAACTGTTTGGTCCCAACACACAAAACAGCACTTGAGCCACAAAAGAAAGTGTCCAAACAAAGTAGACAGCTAAGAAAACAATTTTTTCTTCTCTTTCCCATTCCAAGAAAAAGATAGTGCATAAATTGAGGGCTTCAGTGACATTTTTCTTTTTTTAAACAGACATTAATCTGAAGTAGTACATTTAATTGTTAAATTAAAGAATTTCATGGTTGTAATGCTTTTAAATCTGTAAGTCAAGTCACATCATTCATTTAACCCTTTGGATAAAAAAATATATTGCAATTCAATTAGCTATTTTGTTACACTATGAACACAACTTCTCAAAAAGTATTATTCTATTACTTTCAAATAGCGATTTCATCAGAATCACACATGAATCCAGAAAAGATATGCTGACCTCCATAAATGGTATAACCACCACACTCACTTGGCTAAATACCGTATTTTCCTCTGAAGCAAAAACCTGGTTTTCTTGAGTACTCCAGATGACTTGTAGCTGCATCTCACAAAAATACAATTTCAGGTTGGTCTTTTCTCCAGTGCATTCTCTTCTGAAACAAAAGTCTAGACTGATCAGTGTTAACCTTATCAAACTTAAGGTGAAAGCAGATGTTCTTGCATTTAACTCATTAAAAGCATTCTAAGAAAGCTTACTTCTAAATTTCCCTTTCTAATGCAGTATGTCTATAGAAGTTTACTAAGGACTCAAAATACTGTGCCATAATGCTCAGAAAAACTTCCAAGTGTTTCTCTGCATTCACAATGGCTATAAGTTCACTACTGATAATACTTGCCTAAATTTAAAAGATTTTATAACAAAATCTGACCAGTAAAATTCTGTCTATAGCCATTATTCAGTGGCATTTCCTGTTGCTGGCCGAGAAATTAGAGCCCTTGTTCCATCTTTTGTATATTACAATAGAATCCACCTAAAAAATACTCAGTTGGCCAGTGGAAAGCCTCTAGTATATGTTCTTTCAATACTACAAGCAATTTATTTGCTGCCTGGCAAATACAACCCATTGTAAATGCCATGGTTACCCAGAATGGGTATAAAGTCTCATACACCGGACATTTCTGCTAACTAGAGTGAAGGTCGTCCACTGACTTAACCTCTCTTCCAAAGCTGGCCCTTTCAAAAGCCAACACAAGATACCACAAATTGAAAAAACCTTCCAACACTAGGAGTAAGTTTTAGAATAAAAACAGACACAGCTAAAAGACAGCACATCAAAGAATAAGCTTCCCATTTACTCAACATGCTTAAAAATAGGAAACAAGGTTAAGCAGAACAACCTTAGCATTTCCACATGTAGTTAGAACTTTCCTTACAGGTGGAAATAGCATCAATACCTTCTATCACAAAACATTTTAATAAGACCTGTCCCATTATCTGTAATTTATGCATTAAATGCATATTCCAGAAATATCAGAATCCTTCTAGCCTAATTTCTAGACACAATAAAATGTGTGTGTCCGTATCTTAAACTCATGACACCAAGACAGTCTCTCCCTTAACCAAATCCATGCCAGACTGGAACTAAATATAAAAGGGAAGCTTAAAGCATCAATGTCCTAGAAAGCTCCAAAATGGAACTGAAAGCTACAGAAAACATTTAAAACAAGTTTTACAAAAAATCCACATAATCTTCTATAGACACCTTTAGACAAAAGAATTTCCAATGCAGTTACAAGTCATCTGAAAGGTCAGAGAACAAGTTTCTCCTCTGGAGTACAATCAGCTCCCTACACTTCTGTCATTTCAGATCAGCAAGTTAAAATTTCTCAACAGGCTTTTGAAAGACAGATCATGCATTTTATTAATACTGTCTGAAACAAGACCAGTAAGCAACAGCCTATAGAATACAATATGCTACATGTATGATTACACCACCACCAAGGTTTAAAGAAAATAAAATCTGTTCCATTTTAGTTGAATTAATATTTTGCTTTTACTGAACACACATTTATGAAAAATTGTAAAATTTAAGAATAATTTAACAAATGCCAGAAGTTTTTTTTCAAAATAATAGAAAAAAAAATCTGTTCTGCTAACGGCTGTGTTCAGTGCAAGAGGAACAAAATCTTCACAGAATACGTTAAATACAAATTAATTCTTCTAAGCCTTTCATTAAAACACATAAGGGCTAGCAAATAGCTTTACTTTGTGCAGACTCCATAGGTATTTGTCTTTCACGCTAAAAAGAAAGAGTTAAAGCTTGGTTACAGGGGCAAGTGAAAAGTTTGCTGCCAATTTCACCTTGTTTTTGTGTTGCTTTTTGGCTGGGCTGTCCATTGCTTCCTTGTTTAGTTGGGTTTCAGAGGACTGACAGGGAGGCACTGAAGCATTCTCTGTGGTGTTAGATATCACAGAACCAGAAGTCAATTTTTCTTGAGCTGTGGTAACAATTCCTTGTTTTTCTTCTTCTGTTAAAATCATTATCTCTAAAATAAATAAGACAACTCAATTTATTGATGCTCTTGAAAAATATTCTTGAAAAATAAATAATATTTCTCTAGTAATAGACAAGAAAATATTTATGAAGAACTTGTCAGCCTGATTTGAAGCCAGATGTGTCATGTTCACCTCCTCAGCTGATGTGATGTTTGCTTCTGGCTCTGTCTGCATCATGTACTATTTGGAAGGTTTAATTTAATTCTCACACATTAAGTCTCTCAGTGCTCATAAAAGCACCACAAAATTCCTGTGGTGAAAAGGTTGATACAGGTTGGCAAAATGCAGTTTTATTGGTGGATAAGGGCCCTATAAAATTCACCCCAGAGAATCACAGCAGGGTACTTATGGTCAGTACTCAGGAGTTTCTGACGGAAGCCACGTGCATTTCCAACACACCCCATTGTGCAATATATACACACGTATGTATTTAAATGGAACTTTTATATAATAAACCATTTCTTTGAAAGTTTGTTTTCCAAACTGCATGAGTTATCATCCATAAGTAATACAACATATGCAAGCTAACTCTCACCAGAGAGAGGTGCAGGGCGTTCCTCAAACTGAATGAGGTCTGCAGACTCAAGAACCACTGGATCGGGGCGCAGTTGTGGGGATGGTAGGCAGGAAGGAACTGGCTCACACAAGAGGTCAACGGGAGATGTATTTGTGAGGCAAAGAAGTTCTTGCTCAGTTTGATTAGAAACTACAAGAGTAAAGGAACATCTTTCAAAGTATCTGTAAGCTGTGAAGGTGTCACTGTTTCAGAGCTGGTAAATGTGAAGTATTCAGATGCAATTCTGAGGACTTGAGAGCTATGCTGTATTTGAAATACTAATAACAAACTAATTTAGTTAATGCTAACTAACCTCAGATTCGTTCAAGAGTTACTTTGCTAGATCAAGAGCATCTAGCTACTCACAATACAGCAGAGAAAGCAATAGTACGTTAAACCTATTGCTTGCCTGAGTAAGCATACCCCTATAGTAGAATCTGGTATTTGCCAAACTAGAGTAATAGAAGAAGAGCTGAGGAAACAAGTCCTACAGGAAACAGTCTTTAACAAAGAAGGACTAGTTACCAGACAACTCTCCTACAGGCATACCAATATCAACTATTTATGCACCATCTAACACTTTTACATGTGAAAATTAAGCTGAAAGTTTCAAAATAAAGTGACTTGGCCTTATATAAAAGGGACAAGCTTAGACTTCTGAAATAACTCAGGAACCATTCCACAGGTTCTCCAACCTGCAGGTAGTAAAAGAATTGGAGACCACAGCAAGATATGAACTATGATGTCACCATTTCCCAGGTTTTTTTATTTGGGGACAGATTTATACCAACAGGACTGCCATTATTATTTGCAGTAACAGAACAAAATCAACACAAAAACACTCTTTTGAGATGGCTATATTCTCATCAGAATACAGGAGACATTCTTAGCAGAAGCTGCTACTGACCATCTTTTCCTCATTAGCTGTATGCTTATAGACTTCCACTAAAATCCATGGGAAACACTACTCTGGCCACTATATAGATATATTGACAGCTAAGGGCAACAGATGCTCTCATCAAGAGGACACATGCTTAACTATATACTTTGGGAGAAGTTCAACAGCTTTCAAGCCATAAAGCATTTCTACAGAAGTTCAGATTGACTAACTCACACAGCTTTCTCCGTGCTGTTTTGATTACTCTGCTTATTTCCTTTAATATAATAAGTATTAAAATCAATTTTGCATTACCATTGCTAGGTGTTCCTAGACTTAGTTCCATTGATGAAGCAGATCTTGGGGTCTCCATAATATGCCCATTATTGTCAGCAAGTTGATTTCCATGATCATCCACATGATCAGCAGGGGGAAAACTAGGTGAGCTAAAACGGGCTACAAAAAAGCAAGTTCATTTGGTTCATTTACTCACGTCACATCTTAAAAAAAGAAAAAAGGAAACAAAGATACTGCTCGAAATTGAAATGGCTTACTTTTCATATCATTCTTTAGTACCACAATTCTCTTATGGCCATGTCCTTTAATCCAGACCACCTATAGAGGGGAAAAATAAAGCAGAACTAAACATCGGCACATACTAAGCTCAAAACCTAAAGCACCTTACTCGCTATCTTTCATCTAGCCTTCCACTGATGTTATTTCTAAAAGTAAACTAAATCATGTTGCTAATTTGTACTACCAACCCAAGTAAAAGCTTTGTCTCAAAATAACTGATGCCAAAGGCAAACTATAGGGCTAGAAAGTGTACTAACTATGTATTAACAAAACTATACATTTAAACATGGAGTTGCAAAATTCCATTTTGTCACTATCCAGAAAGATAACTTTACTTCAAAGAAAGCTTATAGCCATAAACTGGGTCACAATATTATCCTAGAGGACTTTGGACATGTGTAATGACAAGAAGATGCCACAAGCAAAATTCCACTATGTGGCATTTCTGACAAGGCCTCACAACTCTTCACTCCTAAAACCAATAATCTACCCTGACTAAAATGAAGCTTCAGTACTGTACAGTTGTTCATTCACTAAAGAGAGAAATCAATTATCTCACTTGATAAAGATGCTAAGGATGTTTGCAGCTTCACCAGGAACAGTTCTTAAGCAAAATTTGACCAAAACATGTTAAAAACATTTTCTTTTTCTTATTACCAGTCCAGATTTCTCAGAAACTATTAAATCTACAACTGGTATAAGCCTCCTTGGAGAAGCTAGTTATTCCAGTAAGTCACACCAATTAACAGAAACCACAGTTATGTAACTATTTTTAATCCATGCAGAAATCTCAATGTAATTGTGCAAAACAGAATTCTTCACACCTGTGGAATTGCTCCCAAGAGCTCTTCTAAACTATTGCATCCATATGCTTTAGGTTGAAGCACTTCTCCTGTGTATTTGCTATATGCTACTGGGAACTCATGAAGAAAAATCTGCTGATAATGGTAAGTGTGAAGTAAGGACCTTACATTCTTTGCAAACATATACAGATTTGTAAGCTTCACATATTCTTCTGCTGCACCATTGGTAAAAACCTTTTAGAAAAAACAGGGAAAAAATTAGAGTGCATAATTCTGTATCCTCTAGTCACAATATCTTTTCAAAGTATGAAGCACACCACAAAGGAAAAAGAACTTGCATACCTCAACCAAGTAAGGCAGACTCTTCAGGAGTTCAGTTAAGGTCATAAATCCATATTCACATGGATTAAGTGAAGTACTATGGATTGTTTCATAATGCTGTTTAAGCTGTTCAACAGAGAGAAAGGATGTTCCATCCCAGGACATCAACAAGACTAGCAATTGGGCAGTCAGAGTCCGCAGAGATTTTTTATTTATCAGCTGAATTTGCTTGCCAGACTCTGTGTCAACAACCTAGAAAAATGAATTGGGAATGAAGTTAGGGAAGAGGGTAGTTTTGTAAGTTGTATAGCTGGGGTTTGAGCACAGCTGTATCCAATATTACATACCAGCATCTGATACTCCCCTAACCAAAAGCACACAGGATAGAGAAGCTTATTACATGGAAAAATTTACTTTAAATCTACAAAAGCTGTGTATCAGTTTCTGTCCACATGGTAGACATGATTTTACTCTTCTTTCCAAGCCAGCTGGACCTGATTGAGGTCCAGCCTGAACACCAGCTGCTAAATTAACAGAATTGGAGCAATTAAACCCGTATGCCCATGTCCATGTAGATGTAATCTTTCTTTGCCACTGACATGTAAGACCATCTATGTATTTACACTCAGAGTCAAAGCCTCAAACCATAAATCAGGAAAATGAGGAATATAAAACATTAGGAGACTGATAACTACTACGGTTATCAGGAAATGGTATGAGAAAATCATTACTTCTACATACTTAGAAGTCAGGTGGGAAAAAATTTGTACTATTAAAATAATAATACAGTCTTTTACTTATTATGTGCTATACAAGCACGAGCTTTCCTAGAGAAAGTTGAAACGTTACAAAAGAACAAACAGAACATCACAGGAATATAGAAGCTACATTTAAAATCCCTTTAGAATTCCCCCCCGCCCTGACTTAATGAAATAGTTTCTAGAGTACAATATTAAGCGTACTGAAACCTGAAATTTGAGACAGGAAATTCCTTAACACAACACTGCATTCCTTTTAGAGAGATAAAACTACAAAGATTAAAAAATTACCTTTACAACATGGCAAAGTTTTTGCATTAAAGCTGGAACTGAGCTAACATCATAATCATGAAGACGCAGTGTGTATCCAAATGTTTTACTGTACTCTGTCAGTAAATCAGTCATCATAAGGCAGTTGTCTTTCTGAGACCGCAGCAGTTTCACAAACTGGGCAGCAACTGCTTTGACTTGTTCCACATCTGTGAGTGTGAGAATTTTCTCCTCCCCGCATTCCAATACCTACAAAACAGGAATTACACTTCGTTAAAGTGATTTACCTGGATGAAAAAAAGTGTAATCTGCAAATAAAATTCATTGCTTGCAGGCAATCATTTCCTATGCAGAAGGACTTGGGTACCTCAAAAAGATACCTATATAGCAAGCAAAACTATGCAATTTCTTAAATACAATAAAATAGGCAATTAAATAGTTATAAATCTTTTTTAAAGCAAGTTTAACAAAACTTTAATGAAACTTAGCTCCAAGTTTGATGCACTATATTTTGTAAAATAATCCAATTAAAAAAAAAAAAAACTTTAATTTGTTGACAAACTTAGCCTGAATATGCTAAAAATCTTGGACAATTTTACCAGAATTAGCTATATCAAAGACTTTCTTAAATACAGCTGCCTAACATTACAGGTCCACAGTTTATAACTCACACTAAAGTTAATGAGAACTATAACATCTGCTGAAACAGTTGTACAGATCTCAGAAAAATGCTTTAGTACAGGCTTAGGGTTTTAGAACTTACAAGTAAGACATCTGGTATGGCTTCAAAGAGTTCAAGTAGTTTTGTAAAACCATAGTAAGCAAGCTTGCACTGACGACCAAAGTGGTGGTGATAAGAAGGAATAAATTTGTTGAAGGGCATTCGAAAATGGGGTTGATGGCGCAGTAAGTCTACTACCTCTTTAGAAAACTGTTTAGTTCTTTCAATTTCTTCTTGTGTACGTTCTAAAATTAAAAAACAAAGCAAGAGCTACATAGCAACACACTTAAAATGCAACAGAATGTAAGAAAATATGGTGATTGATTTTCAGCTCAATCACATACCACACCAAGTCACTATTTTCTTCTACCACTGAAGACCTCTACTAAGCTTACATTCTTAGAGTCCAAGATAATCAGGCAATCAGCATGTTAGAAGATATTAAATACCTAAATATGTTGGTATTTTTGCTGTGTGGAAACATCCCACTCTAATAATTCCACAGAAAGTTTAGCTATGTGCAGAAACATTAACATAGTAACATTATTTTATGTGTTTTGCCACCTGCTTTCCTGTCTGTTCCCTTAGAAGTGTTCCTAGAATGACAAATTCTTTATTTGCCAGAAATTCATAACTTAGTCATAAAAGTAGAAACACAATTATAAAAAAAAAATCCAAGTCACTCCTATATATTTTAGTTAGTACAATTTTAAAGTAGTCAAAGAACAATTTATTTGGCAACAATAAAAAAAGTACATGGACATACCTCTTTTGGGAATACAAATTACCATTTCATTGTCTTGCTGTGACAAACAGATGGTCGTATCTGGAATTTCTGATATAATATCAGCCAGTTCACACACTCCGTACTCAGTAACATCCCAGTCCTTAGAGAAACACCTGAACATTTTAGAAAAAAATTGTATTACACAAGTATTAATGGATGCTGTGTAGGCAAAAAAATGTTTAAGTTGAGAATAAACCTCCAATCTTTAAAAAAGTAAACATAATTTTCATATTGGCAATACTAACATCTGAAACAAAGGGGAAAATTAGTCTTAGTTCAAATTATCTATCCATTCTAACCAGAAAAATAAGATACATTGATGGTTCACATGAGACTGCAAAAAAGAGCTGTATAAACCAAACAGTGGATGCCTCAAACTAGTCATGGTAAGTGACAATATAAAGTAATATTCTTAAATCACTTAAAACTTGAGCTTGAAAAAAAGGTAATTATGTTATACAGCTCCATATGGCTACCCTTTCAGTCTGTGTTTGCTTAATAGTCACAGACATACACTCTTCTTAAACAAGATCAAATCTCAAGAGAAGGCAGAGACCATATCCTGGAAAACACCACATTAAGGTTCACAATACTATGTAATATATTAAAAGGTATTTTACTCTCCCTGTCTCCCCGACAGGAACATCTCAGAAGCAAGAACACTTCACATATATTCTTATTCAACAAGTGGCCAGAGCTGACTACAACGGAGATGCACATTTGGTAGATTTAGAAATAACCAATAATATATTGTTGCCAATAGTGGAAATAGAAGTACGCATTCCCAAAAAGGAGCTGTTGGGCACATGCAGCACAATAGCACACATGCAAAGGTAGACCACATATAGGACTAAGATGCTTCGGTTTCCTCAAAGCACACAAGTACTATTTTCTATCTTCATATTAGGGAAATAAATCTTGATTCTTAAACAACCACCCTTATTTTTTACCATGCTAGGACAGAATGTTCTTCCTAGCAATAGCAAGACAGGTATTACTCCTCATTTTTGCACCACTGCTAGCTCTAGTTAAAGAAGTAACAGTATCTATTGACAATCAGTCTATTTATTTTATATTTTCCTCTAAAGAAAGCCTAACACTAACTTTTCTCTCTGTTATTCACATCAACATGCCACAACCTGCTTGCTTAAATCCAACCTTGCTGTAATGGCTTCAAAGAGAACTAATGAAATACGATAACCCATTTCGAACTCCAATAAAGCTAAAAGTACTACAGGAAGCAGTAAAGTCTGCCAGAGAGCTTTTACTTTTTGTTTTCATTAGAAGTTTGAACATCCACCTCGCAACAAAGAGGCAATATAGTTGCCACAGTTTTGTATTAAAATCTGAAGTGCTGACTTCTCTTGTAATAGGTTTTAAAGCCACCGTTGATATACATGCCCTGCACAGTTGTTCTTTCACTAAAGAAAACTTACCAGTGATAAGCCTGTAAGAATTCCCTCACAATAACTTGCTTACTGGCCTGGGATTTGAGAAGTTTCAGTAAGTCTTGAGTAAAGCGCTTCACTTGAGCTCTGTGCGTTAGAGTTAACAAGCGTTTGGAACCCATACCAAGAATCTGAAAGAAAACTTTATTTGACCATTCACATCTAGCATCTTCAGTAAATTCTTTTACAAAACATTTAGAAGGCAGTTCTAGTATAGGTAAGCTAGAAATAAAGGATGTAATGAAGACAATGTCTGGAAAGGCAGCCTCATGAAGTCATACACTTTCTGTACTAAGGCATATGTCATCAAGAAATTAAATGCTTCCTCCATGAGTGCTATTGCAATTGTTGCGCATTTGAATTGGTTATTTTAAAATTCTACAACCAACTGATGTTCAAAGTAGTAAGCTAATGTGACCATAGCGTTTCTTTTTTGTAACATAAGGCCAAATGAACAGCTTCAGAGAAATCCTTCAAGTCACAGGCTACACATCACAGCCCAACTTAGAGGCACTAAGGATTTGCTGTGTTCTTATGATAAACAGCACAACTAAAATCTTTTACCCAAGCACTAGCCACAGGCTAAAACCAGCTTCAACCTTTATTCCAGACGCTTAGATTAAATAATTAATAATTTACTTCCCCAGAAGCTGTTTTGGACAGGTGGGGGCAATAAACACAACAAAACAGAAACAACATCGCAAAAAAGATGAAAATTACACTTCAAGGTTCCGTTAACCATTTCTTTCAAGGTGGAATAGGTAACTGCACAGCATCTATTGTACAATACCAACCAGTAATTCACATAGTTGAAGATACAATTGCCCAAGTTAAAAGGAACAGTGTCGTATAACTCACTTGCAGTACATGAGGCACTGCTTCTAGCAGCTCCATTAATTTAGAATACCCGTAGTCAGACACACGGCATTGTTTTGCAAAGTGATGATGGTATGTTGGGATGAATTTACTGACAGGTATGACGCAGGACGGCTGACTTTTAAGTAGATCTATCACTTCTCTACTGAACTGAATGAGTTGTGGATTACCTACAGGGCTCTTAGAACGTAGAAGCCAAGGATCTAAAAAAATAAAATAATCATATTACTGAACCTTTCACTAACATATTCTTCCACTAAACACTGCACTTCATAAAGCACAAGAGAAAAAATAAACATTCAAGCTAAAAGTTTCTATTTATAAAAAGTTTAACAGTTATACACGTTTACTTTATGTTACTCTTAATTTTTTGGCGGAATGATTAGTTCAGAGAAGAGATTCTAAATAGAAATATTTACCTGTAGTAGGAGGTGGTGGTTTGTTATGTATCCATTTAATAACTTTAATGCCATTTTGGGCAGTGGCAATGTTAACTCCAGGAACACAGGTAATTAGATGTTCTAAAGGAACACCACCCTGGCCTTCTGGCACCATTTCAAGATCACTGAACTCTGACATATAACAATCAGGAAAACTTTGGAAGGAAAAGAAAGCTTCCATTATACACTTCCAATACACATATTTTAGCAGCACATACCAGGCAGTTAACAG
>NW_010522844.1:0-18321 GCF_000687285.1 Phaethon lepturus
TTATCCTACTCTGATTTGATTGGTAATAAGTGATTTTTTTTTTCCTCAAGTTGAGTGTGTTTTGCCCGTGCCAGTAATTGCTGAATGATATCTCCCTGTCCTTATCTCGACCCACAAACTTTTAATTATATTTTTCTCACCCCTGTCCAGCTGAGGAGGGGAGTGACAGAGTGGCTTTGGTGGGACCCTGGCGTTTTTTCTTCTCGCTGCAAGTCCCAGCCAAAGTTGCACCTTTTGCTTGGGGAATATAAAAGCCCCAAGCAGAGACCTGTAGGGTCCCCTCCAGCAATAATTCAGCCTCACTGGAGACAGACAACTTAATGCAATCTTAATGTGATAAACTGCTAACTTGATTGGATTCAATGAGATGTAAATTATTAGATTCAATAAGTACACAGAGACCATTTCACCTTACACTCTGCTCAGAAGATTCTGCCTCCAGCCTCTTCATCATTTCTGTTAATTATATCCAATGCATCACAGAGAGGAGAAAGGTTTGGGATGTAAGTTGTCCTCTGACTCCTCACAAGCCACGACAGCATTCCCTTTTGTAGTAACTTGTCTTTTATCAGTAGAGAACTTTTTTCAGAATAGCTGCAATCACTTACGGACACAGGTTGATCTTTAGCATGGTCAAAATTGAACTAAAAAAACCCTGTTCATCCAGATCTGTGCAAAATTCCCATATGCTTAAGCCAGAAAATGTCTTCTCATGTGGTTCCATTTTTAGTAACTGAAAACTTTGTGGCAACAAGTAGATGTTTGTATCTTCTCATTCACTGAAAGATTATTTAAAATCTGTTCTGCTGAACACAGAAATCAGTCCTACCATTCCAAAAAAGGGGAAAAAAACATGGGACACTATGAAAAGATGTACAAAGATATTCACAAAAATATGAGTCCAAACCAGTGTCTCTGAGCGTGTAAAACAGGGATTTACATTCCCCTGTGGTTTGTAAACATTTCAAAAGATTTCTTCTTATAACCTTTTTCAGATTCTGACTCAGACAAATGATGTTTCTTAATTTTATTTAGCTGGTGTATTTCTAATCAGAAAAAAGTGCTAGTTTACACTTCATGTACTCTGCAATGCTCACTGTTTCTTCACCTTATATTTTCCCTGTCTGCCCTTTGGCAGGTTTTTTACCACGCAGCCTCCTCACACAGTATTTTCAGAGGTTTCCAGTTTACCATGATGGAATTCACAACTACCACTCTTCTTGACAATTAATCTTTGCTGTGATGAAGGCCATCTTCCACTTTACAGAAGTTGCTTTTTTTTCACTGAACAAGTTCCACAGACTTTTCTTCTTTAATATATAGCCCTTAATTTTAAAAGTCTTTGAGAAAATAACTTGAAATATATAACACATAATCTCTTAGTCCTATAATGAACATTGTACTGTACCACTTAGCAGAGGTTGTAGGTATTCCTTCAGGCACCTCTGAAAGGAATCCTTTAAACAAAACACTCCTACTTGAATTTGTTCAACAGTTTTGTACTGAATAATGCTCTGTCAAAATCAAAATTCTGATTGATGTTTTCAAAGGATTTGTTTAAGAGTTCAAAATCAAATCAGAGTAGTTAATTTAAGACTCCACATCTCATGCTGAATTTTTCATTTTGCTTTAGAGGAGAGTTCCAGTTCATTGCAGGATCAGATCCCAAGTGATGTTAAGACATGTTGCCCTATAATTCCCCAAACACAGCCACTGTCCTCTATGATGTTATTACATTTCTATCAGAAACGGTAACCAAAGAATTACCTATGCACAACAGAACTCTTGGGAGAACATCTAGTGAACAGAGCGAGGGATTTCCAGTTCACCTGTAACTCAACAGACCTCAGAGGAGCAGCACAAAGCCCAGGCAACCCCTCCTGCAAGCCTGCAGCAGCCAGCCCCCTTGCACTGACTTGATAGCTCCTCATTTTCCTAGTTCAGGTTTCTCCTGGCTTGGCATGGATCAGCGCTGGCCAGGGTCTGCCATCACTGAAGCCAGTTTTTCAGAGCCCCAGCTGACACCACACCAGGGACTACAACAGCATGACAGCTGGCATGGACTAGCCCTGCAAATGTTTTCCAGCCTGTTGAGGAGGTGGATTTGCCTCTTCCATCTGCTAAGAATCCAGTTTAGTTGGGAGGTGGCTGCTGGGTTGATCATCTGGCCCTAGATGACTGGAGTATCACATATGGTCCTTCCTGGGGTTTTCAAACTGATGCCTAAGGCACTGATGCCTCCCACTTTGAAGTTATCATCTCTGTTTCTCCCCTTTCCACTTAACACTGATTTTTTTGACATTTTAATGTGCAGTTGCTAAGCAGTGGCATGGCTAAGAAGCCAAGTAATATCAGTGGTACCTTTAAAATGACACTTCTGGGCATGTAAGACCTCACGCTGCTCTTTCTGCTCGGATAGAACTGAGTTTCACACTCCCTGCAATTCTGAAAAATGCAACCTGCTGTCTGGCTTCATCAGCATTCTTAATCTCATTAATTTTCCTACACAGACAGGTGAGTTATTTCTAGCTTATTACCACTAAATAATGAGCAATTGCATCCCAGGTTAGAAAATCCCTTTGGGATCCAAAGCCACAAATGCTGCAGTATGGACATACAGATAAATAGAGACTGGTCCAATGCAAAAGCCACTGAAATCAAGAGGTATAATGTGTACTTGCTACCCAAGAATACAGGTGCAACTTCTGCAGGGAATTTGTGCCTCTAAAATACTTGTGGTGGTTGATTTGGAAAAAAAGGTGCAAAACCAAGGAAGAGATTAGGAAATCTCTTCAGCTCTCAACCAGGACCTCTATGGTTATCACCTCATCTCATGGTGAAGGAAAATGTGAACCTCTTGAGGACAACATGATTTGAGGAAGCAGTGTGGAGCATTTTGGGGTGTGTGGTAGCTTCAGAGAGGAGTAAAGTCTGAGTGGGCCTTTAGCAGGCAGTATCTTTACAGGCTTTGCCTCCAGAAAATTAAATTCTCATCCAGAACTGTGTATTTCCTTCCTGACTCCATGCTGCCATGTGCTACTCTGAACGGTCAGGTAGAAACATTAGAGCATTGTTTTCCCACAAATTGTTAATAGTCTTAGAAACCCGAAAGGAAGGCATAAAGCTTATTCTACTATATTAATACGCATAGGGACTTTTATTTCACACTGACTTATATGTACTTAGCCATATTATCACCAGATGTCAATGCGTAGCCCAAAGGATAAGATTTGAGTCCAGCTTTAATTAGTTTACTGTAATGAGGTAAACCACGTTTCACCTTTCCAAGGAAGTCATTATCTGCACTCTTCCTGCTTTTCAGTACTTGCACCACTTTCTTCATTTGCAATGGGGGTGAAGTTACTGCCTGGTTTATTCAGAAACACAGTAGAATCAGTATATACAGTATATACAGAAATGACAAGGAAATACTTCTGAAAACGACATGATGGACCAGAGGTAAGCAAAGGGTCAAATACAGCAACAAGACAAACTGCTTTTAAGACATGTCACCTCATTAGCGTCCAGCTTTGGCAGTGAAGAGGCCATTCAGCTGCCTTCTGACCCTTTGGCCGTAGCCTCCTGTGTCCCTGACGCACTTTGCATTTGAACTTGACATAACCATTTCCAGCACACGCAACGCAAGCCAGGGCATAGCGAGCTCTGCACCGCGCAGAGAGGCTGGTGGGGGACGTTCCTGGGGCAGAGCTCACCTAGCACCATGGTGCAAGGCTGCAGTACTCCAGGGACAACTCGGGAGGACGGGACGTGCTTAATACCACAGCTCTACTAGCCTGGCAGGAAGGCAGCTGGGCTGTAAGGAAGAGTGAAATGGGTCTACAGTAGAGCTGGTGAAAATTAAATTTAAAAAAATGTGGTCTTTGAAGTTTCCACTTCACAGTAGAATGAAACAGGGCAGTCTCCCAAACCTGGGAATTCTTCACCCAGCTGTTTTTATACTAGGATCCAGAGTACAGGAATATGTTCCCTCTTCCCTCTTCTGAATGTAATGACATGAAGTAGCCCCAAACTGGGGCTTCTCCCCATCACTTTGCCTTAACTCAGAAAGCTTACAGAGTTTAAAAACAAAATAAAATAATAAATTCAGACCTTCAAAAATATTTGGTTATCAATTAATATAGGAAATTCAAGGGAGTTAGGGGTGAAGTCTGCTAAGAGGGAAGTTTTCAGTTTTTACAAAAGAATAGGCAAATATTTCTGTTTTAAAAGGGAGCATTTTTTCTTTCGAAGTGGTTGAGATCCTGCTTTCATGGAATGCTAGTCCCTGCAATGGAAGCAGGAAGATGGAACAGCTCCTGCCCTCGGGGGAGCAAAGAGACCATGGCTGCTTTATTAATAGGAATTTTTGCCTCCATATGAAATAAGGGCCCATTTTCAGGAAGTATTCATGGGGAGCTATTGCCTAAGTGATTCTGAAAATCCCAGTTGTCAGTCTACTCTATAGACACATAAATATCTTTTAAAGTTTTGCTCTAAGTAAAAACTGAGTAAGACCCCCACTCTGGCTCAGCATACTCTAAATAAGCTGTTCCTGGAAATTTGCTTTTGGTTTTTTTAGAAAATGTACTGCTGCTACAAAAAATTTATCTCAGGTTTTAAAACACCTGATAGCTATAAAAAAGGATAATATTAAACAAGAGAAAGTCATGAAATAAGAATGATCAAATACTTCCAAGTCTTACCATCAATAAAACTGTAAAGTTAGCCACACCAGTTCACTTTGGGACATCTGCTCACATTTAATTGAATGATTGATTTAATTTTTCATTGTTTAAAACCACTCAACCACTTATCTAAAGCCAGTGCTGCCCTTAGAGCTGAGCATGAAAACGTTTCGCTCTGCTCCACTGAAAAGTCCATATTTTTTTAGGAATCTTGGACCCTGTGAGAGCTGCAGAAATACAACAGCCAGCCGAGACCCTGAGGTTTCCCAGGCAGAATTCCCTAAATGGGATCAGGTCCTTGGACATCTCCTTGCGACCACTGCTTGCTTTTATCAGAGGAAAGCAGGGTGCTATTTCCTCCCCCAAACTTTCAAGAGGTTGTTTTCCTCTCAGGCATTTTTCTCCTTTAAGGAATCTCAGAGGTTCAGCTTTGCAGGAAAATGCAGCTGAAGGATAGGTGTCCTTCTCCAAACAGGTTTTGTATATGGATCAATTTCTCTGCGGTCAGATGGTTCTGGAAAGCCTGAAATAACAGTTAAAGCAACATGTACTAGTACCGTCACTGGAAATATACCCATTATCTTGTTAATACCAATGATGCCACCACTCAACACTTATGAGGTTTGAAGTCCTCAGCTCACACTGGGCACTGTACAAAAAGAAAACTGACCATCCCTGCCCCAAAGACCTTCCACGCCATAAAGTTGTTGCAAAAAAGAGAAGAAAGGCTTTTCTCACACACAGCAAATACCATAGCTGTCCCTTCTTCTTCTAGCTGGCTGGATTAAGCAAGGTGGATGCCATCACGGTGGTGCCAGCAGAGCCACACAGTGCCGTGGCCTCTTCCCTGCCACCCGCTGAGGAGCACCGGCTGTGCCGCAGGAAGCGGGGCACAGTCCTGCTCCCTGCTCCAGTCCCCCCACTCTAAATACAACCCTGGCTAAAGCCTGCAGGGGCTGATGGCCCATGGGATAGCACATGAGAAGCAGCAGGCGGAAGAAGAGCCGGATTCCAAGTCAGTGTCATTAGGTTTGACAAAGTGCTTCAATGTAACCTCAAAACTTCTTTTGAACCGCTTAGCTGTGTATTTTAACACCCTGATGATTACTCCCAGGAAGGTGAGGCATTCAGGTGAACTCAGTTTGTGGCAAGACAAGAAAGCCAAAGGAAAGGAAGTCCATAATACTTGTACACGTGCCAAAAAAATTCTGCTGTCTTTAGGAAAGAGGAGGCCAGATTCTGAGAAGCGCTGGATTTTTCTCCATTGCTACTAAGGGCACAAACCAGCGCAGCATGTTTAAGGTCCAGCCTCAATTTATTTTTTCAGGACAGCTTTCCTTGAAGCATTCATCCCCAACAGACCAAAAGCTTGCCAGCCAGATCCCCAAATTAAGAATTATGCATATAATGGGTGTATAATTTGTCAAATCAAAATGTCTGCACCTTCCAAATTTTTTGAATCATCCCGTATTGTTCCATTTATCTTCTTTGATTCATTTACTTTTTAATAACAGCTGAATTCTGGAATGTAAACACCGTGTCAAAGCAAAAACTAGAATGCTCGAGAAAAGTAATTCTCCAAAGCAGATGTCTCCAGTTTCCTTCCCAAAGTATTTGCTGAATATCATCTGAATTCACAGAAAGCTTCAGATTTGCTGACAATGCTGTTGTTGGGTTTGAGGCTTTTTTTAAAAATAAAACTTAGCATTCACTGAAAGCAACTTCCCTTCATGAGATTGGCTCTATTGTGAGATGGGTTCTAAAATCATGAGATGTTAACAACAAGCGTTGGACTCTTCAGTGCCCTAGTCCATGAGTTTTTCCTAGTTCCTCAGCTCATCTGTGCAGGCTAATCTTTGCTGCTGTGCAGTACAGAAACTTATTTTTTCTTTTAAATTAAAGTGAGTATCTTATATAATTGAATGACTCCAGCATCAAATATTGTGATACAATCTCAATTTGGAAGCCTTGCAATTGTAGATGTCTTAGGGCTAAAACCCATCATTTCCCTGAGTCTAGACTTGAATAGGTGGAATTACTATGGGCTTTCCTCAGTACAGCAGGTGGCTCCAGGGAATCAATTCCAAGTCCCTGATTCTCCTTCCTATCCATGCCCTGTACTACATTTCATAGCCCACTATTTTGCCACTGGCAAGGAAACTACCAAGGATATAGGGAGAGGAAACAGATTCTCTCATGCCACGTTCCTGTGCATGAAATTCACCTTATACTCAGCAAAGACTTGAGCAGAAGTGCAAGGGCCACATTCTCATGCAGATGCTCAGTGCAGCCTTCCTTACATCATGGAAACTTGCTGGGGTCAACCTGCAAAGAAAAATTAGAAGCTTGCCCTTCCCCATCCCTGTGTGGCACAGACACATTGGAATCACAGGCAACAGCCCACCTGAGAAGACAGCAGGAGCTGAGAGGCCCCCAAATTACACCAGACAGATGGCAAAACTGAAGCAAGCTGCAAATTCATAAATTTATGAAATCCCTAGGGCCCAGTGCAAGGCTAATTGTCTACATTAAGTCTTTGAGTGCAATTACCAGCGCTAATGGTTGCCAGGACAGATTCCAAAAGAACGCTATTTAAAACTTTCAGAACCGGAGAGTTTGGGATAATGCTAAAGCCAAGCAGATGATCTCTAGAAGAGAAGAAAACAAAATTGTGATTGCAACTGGGCCATGCTTACTTGGTATTTTAAATTAAGTGAATGTTATACCAGGACACAGAACCTTGAGAAGGAACAATCTGGATTTTTTTTTGCAAATGCTGTTGGTGCTTGATATCCAGACATTGGTCATTAGATCCAGTTTTATTACAGCCATAAAAGAAGTGAGTCAACAGCTTAGTCACATCAGGCAGGATATGCTTCAAGCACAGCCTGAGTGAAAGAATGAAGTTAAACACTGAGAAATACAAGGTAATTAAAAAACCACCACCTCCTAATAGTTTCTTCCCTAAAACAGCAAGAGGTAATACTCAGGATAGTCTTCGAGTACGACTGCGTGGCATACCAGGAGGGAGCAAGGTATGGCTTTAAAGGAAATAAACTGGACATACCAGCATGTATATCAGGATGGCAGTTTGTAAACTATCACAACCAACAGGCCTTCTGGCTTTCAAGTGTATCAGGTATGTTCATCTTATAAAAGAAATGCAAAGAAAGATATGGAATCTCGTTCTTTTCCTACATCAGCATAAAATCTGCTGCCTGATGACTCCATTTGTGCAGATTACCTAATTACTAAAGGCGGACACTGCTGGTGTGAAGGCTGTAGGACAAATATGAGAAACAGGTCAGCAGGCTCTGGTAACTTCAACATGCCATGTGAGCATGGAGTGACCTTTCAAGAGTGATCCAGAAGAGATTCTGATGAATACCTTAGAGCATTTTTTTTTTTTTTAAATTAAACCAGTAGCTAAGCACTGTGCCTGCAGGAAGAGAAAAGAAAGATACAGTGAGCAGGATAGGAAGAGAGCAAAGAAGGAAATCTTTGCAGACAAGTCAAAAAGGTTGTGTCAGTGCAGGACTAGAAATAAGTCTCTCTCAGACAGCATGGCAGATTTATACCACTCTAGGCTTGACTCTAGGAGGCTGCAAAGTGTGAGTGAGCTTTTTAGAATGTAATTTTATTTCAATGTGGGTACACGGCTAAGACTCAACACTGAAGGAGTTGAATGACACTACATTCTCAAGGGAAAAATATATAGACACAGTCACATATGCCCTCCTGTCTGATGGCAAGAACTAGCATTTTCTATTGCAATAGAAAATGTGAATGGAATTAGTGTTTTGTGAGTAATATATTGAAGAGCACCTCTCCTGGTAGGTGGGGTGGGAGCCGGGGGACTGCCGATCTACTCCTGAATCCCATCACTGATGTTACTGTAGGCAAGTAACAAGGTCTCCGCACAACTGGTTTGCACCATGTGCAAATAATGACATTAACTTCTCCTTTGGGATCCACAGATGAAATGGATGATATATTTGTACGTAAGGATTAATATGAGGAAAAGTGAATATGCCACCAGAGGGCAGTGAATGAAATGGGTTGCATTTTTTTTGTATGAGCCGTTATAAGGATAAAACAACCAACCTGCTAAATTCTACACACTTGCACTTACAGACACACCTCATGGCCTGATTCACTGATGGTTTGTATCAGTTTGGTGCTGGAATGGCTTGGTGAGAGTCAGCAGAGCTGCGCTGATATAAAATGGCTTTAAGGAAATACCTTGTCAGTGCCATTGTGTTGGGAACTGAACATGTGTGAGGCAGTGAAGCAATGACATAGGGGAGAAACCTTCAGCTAAACACACAAAGCCAAAAGCTTCCAGGCAAGAGAAAGCCTCCTCAGATACCCACCACATGTTATCTCAGTCATGTAGCCAGGGACTCATGTGAAGCAATCTTAATTCTCACAGATCCTTGGCCAAACTCAGAGGACAGCGGTCTCCCCCCAGGGTCAGAGGCATTCCCTTGCCCTGCCCTGCTGGGACAGACCATCACCAAGCTTGTCCTTGCAAGGGAGGAGTGGGCAGGGCTGCAGGACACACCACCGTCAACCCCAAGGGCTGTTCTGCATCTGGATTCTGCTTGTGCCCATGGGTCACAATGAATACAATCAGTGCTCTACCTCTCCAGTCCTCTCTTGCTGTCAAAGCATCCTCCACCCAAGGGAATATCCTTTCTGTGGACTGAGAGAAGGTGGGGGCTGCTTCTGCAGCTCTTCTGTGTTACTCTGCATTGCCCTCAGAGTGCAATTACCTGAAACACAGAGTCATAAGACACAATTTACAATCCCTGCAGCTTTTTTGGCATCCCAGTGTATTGGCTTACAGATAGAATTTGTAGTAGGATGCAGCAGATAGACAGAGCACTCTAATTACAGATTTACATTAAGAGGAAGGTTTAAAAGCTAATAGGACATTATTAGAATAATGATCCCTAGATATTCTTCCAGCTGAACATCTGCCATTACTAATTAAAAACAAGTTAAAGTCAACCTGGTTAAAGAGAAATCAGTATTTACAGAAACTAGATACCACCCTAATGTTAGACATGGTGCCAATCTACAAGAACCTTCCCACATGCCATACCAAATCACGGATTTCAAAAAGCACATTGGTTATAAATTGGTGCCTGTGCAAAAACTGCCTTTGTAAAACCAAGTCAGAAATTTGACTCATGTACAGCTTGTTTGTCTCTTCCGTTAGTCAGCTGCCCAGCAGTTTTAAATGATTGCCACATAAAATGATATGTTACCCACTTTGAGATTGAGGTGTCATTTTTTCCAAAAGCAGGTTAGAAATTACATTTTGAGTGGCAGATTAAAATAATCTTCTTGCAGCCTCTGTCTCCTCTGTCTGCATTCCTGACTGCTATTGAACAGAGTGTCATTTTGTGGAAGTGCACAGAATCTGCATCAATCTAACTACATGGGAATGTAAGAGTAAATCCTGGAAGTGAAGGCATACAGTTACAGAGAGAAAGCAATTAGGCAAAAAATTACAATAGCAAATAGCTTTGAAATCCATTAGCTACCTCAAACTGAAAAACTAATGCTTATTTCATTGGTCACTGTCCAACCATCACAAAATAGAACAAAGCCCTGAAAATGAGGAAACACTCAGTTGTCTGATCTGAGGCGTATTTTAAGATCTACCACCAGTATCGTGCAAGAGAAGTAAAGTTCACAAACATGTGGGTTCATTCAAAGACTAAAAGGAGAGTATCCAACCCAACTCATTGCTAGCACAGTACTCCATCAATGCTTGCATGCATCCACAGGAACAAAATCAACAGGGGAGACACCCAGGAGCACTGGCCAGCACAAAGATAGGAAAGGGATGAAGTCCTCCTGATGGCTTGCCTTTCCCCTCTTACATATACCCAAATCTACTGGGAAAAAAAATTGAAGCCAAGTCTGACTCTAGAATTTAATTTTGCCATTAATCTGGCAAAGCCTTTGCATATCAACTGTCAGCAGCAAGCGCATGACTATTAACCTCAGGCCTCATACTGGAAATACTCATCACTGAGTATTTCTTCACGCCAGGTGAAGATCAGTGGCCCCTTTGGAAAATACCATTCTATTCGTGATGTCTCTAGAAGAAAACCTCTGTAGTCTAGTAAGTGCTCTAGTGTTCCTAGGCCAACAGCAGTGGAAGAGAAGAGTCAATGGCAGAAGAGTGTCTGCTTTTATAGCAATGTCCAAGTTGGACTTCAGGGGCCAATAGCAAGCACTGTGTGACCTTGCGTTTGCGATTTCCATAGACTGTATTATTAGAGACTTCAGTTTGGTGTATGTTTTTGCAGTGTGGGAGCAATAAAGAGCAAAGGCAAGAAATAAAGAGCCTCCGGGTGCTGACATAAAATTAAATCCTGACTTCTCTTTCAAGTTCAAGGTAGGAAAATCACAGCTGTATGTCTTTGTCAAAAGTGTGCCCAAGCACTAATATCATCAAGGACAGCCACTTTTGCCATGTAATCTTACCACTAAGGTATACAATCTTACCACTCTGTATATCATCCAGAGCCTTTGTAGACTTAGATGTAAAATAAACTACTAAACCTCTTTAAAACATGCGAGCAAGCAGGATTTGGCCCCATGTAAGTAACTTTAAATTACCGCTGCCTGATCCACAGGGAGACCAAAGCTCCCTTCAGGGCAATATCTGATTAAAGGAAAAACAGTTGTTGGCCTCTAGGAAACTGCAAATCATTTTTTGTTCAAACCCCCAGGGATTTTTGGAAGGCCTGCTGAGCCAATTTAAACAGGGGAAAAAAATCTGAGAACCCTGCAATAATATTCTCTGCAGTTTTCTAAAAGCCAAATCTTGCTCATCCTACTCAGTGAAGCAGTCTTACTGAAGTTAATGAAACTGGTCCACACCTAGAAGACAGGCTTACTGCAGCTCTGCTGCTGCACAGAGAATTGCCCGATCGTCTCTGTTGAGTTGAACTGCATCAGTTAGTTTGCAATTGCATCCCTCTCCCTGCTAATACTGACAGGTTCAAATTTTTGTTTGTTTTCTTTGTTTTTTTCTTTCTTCAATGCTCTGTTCCAACATCTTTTCCTCCTGCCTCACCTCCTAGGTGAGCTGCAGAATAAACATAAGGATATCACAGTGCTGCACCTGCCTGTAGAATGACATGAATTTAATCAAAACCATTTCTAGTCTCGCGGCTCAGACACACAACTGGTTTTGTTGCTCTTCCCCTAGGCAACTGCTTATTGTGCCTCTAGTGTAGGCGTGTAGGCTTGGACGTATGTTTGGTACCACCAGCAAGCGACTAAGCAGAGATGTAGGGAGACTGCATTATTTGATCACTGATTAAGTAGAGTTTACTTCTTTTTGCGCTCTCACTGGCCTTAGGGATCACAGTAAAGCTGTGGCCAACCTGAGCTAGATCCTGCTTTATGCCTCACACCAAGGTAAATCAAGAGAAATTGTGGCACAGTCAGTGGAACTACATGAGAGTAAGGCTGGCTACACAGCTCATTAACACTTGAATAAGCACTAACTCTTTTTATCTAGAACGATAACAACAACAAAAAAGACAAGCCCAAAGCAGGAAAATACATGTCTGCTGAAAGACAAATTAGTCTTTCTGAAAATTCAAAATAAGAATATTTACATCAAGGAAATTAAGCCAGAGGGACAGTGGGTTTTATGGCACTTAAAACATCCACCTGCAGGAAGGTATTTTTGCTGTATCTGCTAAGTGTGGTATCTAATGAGAAAAAATTAGTCTTTTGCTTCTGATACCTTTTATAACGGTTACATCTAATTCAAAGTGTATCAGACAAGAAAAGAGGAGTTCAAGGAAGCCAGAACCTTTAATCTTGTTAATTAATAGGGGGGATAGCATGTGAAAACCTTATGTAAAATGAGAAAGTAATCTTATTCTGCTCAGGCTGGCTGCTCATTTGGTAGACAGGCGGAAGTTAACAAGGGGCCTTGCAATCTACTTAATTGGCGACAGGATCGGAGTCTGCATCAGCCCTTCATCCATGGAGCAGCCCTCTTTTATGCCTCCTGTCCCTCCCCACGGAAAATGCAGGTGGTGCTGCAAGACCTTCCTTCATTTTACCGGGCTGTCAGAAATAAGCCACATACAAGTCGGCGGAAAAGGGGCCTTCAGCATTCAGGCTCCCGCAGCTGCAGGGGTTGCCGCTGTGCACGCCCGTGACGAGCACGCCAACAGCAGAGCCACGACGTCTGACAAGACACTCTCTGTAGGTGCCTCGTTACCAGCCAGTGACGACTGCTCCACACAGAAACCGTTCCCAGCTCTCATGAAGAGGCACATTGATTTTGCTGGTGCTCGTTACGTTCCAGTAACGCAAAGGCATCAACAAGTAAATATGGGGAAGGAGTACATATTTTCTTGAAGTGAAGAAAAGCTCCAAATCTAAAGGAAACTCATGTAGCTTTATCTTAAGATACGCAGGGAGAATTTAACCAAGCTAGCTAGACATGGCATTTGCGTGGGAAATCCTAAACTGCAGAACAAAGTAGGCAACTTTGTGACTTGATCCTCAGATGAAGTCTAACGAGGTTTAGCATAACGAATATGAATGCGTTGTTATGTTGCAATAATAATAATTTTTGCAATCATTAGTACAAATAATTGGTACAATGATTTTAAAATAAGAGATAATCTAATCTCTTTTCACTCTTCTTGGCATTCATAGGCTGTACTTCATTTCTGCTTGGTAACGAGTAAGAAAATTTCACCTCTGTTTGTCAGCGTTCCACTGCGAGGTCTGCACACACCCTACTTTTTCTACAGTTAAACCACATGGAATTACCAGCCCAAGTGAAAACTTTAAGTACTTTACTATTCAACTTTTTAAAATCCCAGTGGAGGAAATGCAGATAATCTCTATGGCATGAATCTCATGTGCTTTCTTTTCACCTTGGGGAGAGGATAAATTAGGCTCCATCTTTAGAAGTATTTGTCAAGTAGTTATATTTTAATCCTAATTTATTTATGCCTGAATCCAGGAAAGCACTTAAGCATATACTTATGCTAAACACATGAATTAGCCCATTAACTCTACAGTTAAGCATCATACGTCATACAAGCTCTGTTGGATTCTCTTCAATTCCTTATCTTGCAGAAAGAGTTTAGTTTCTATTGTGAGTAGTGAATTCATTGTAACTGAAACACTACCTAAATGCAGACTCTTGCAGAAATAGTACAAAGTGGTCATAACCCCTGCAACCTGGACAGGTCAAATGAGTTTATCTCAATGCACATTTCTGCCACATGTTTTCAATGTAGCCTGAAAAGAATACTGTGGAAAATCAGGTGTAACACCAGTTAAAGGCAAACAAAACACGGTTACCCTCCTTTGTTTTGTAATGCTTCTTTAAAACAACAGATGCTATGTTAAATCTCATTATCAGGCATTTATCACATCTGTCTTCTGCTCCTTTGGAAAGTGTATTCACAATAGTGCTCAAATGAATTACAATAAGATTTGTCAATTAAAACCTAAAAGGAAGTTCAGGGAATAAACATTTAATTTTAGGAGGAAAAAATAGGTGTTTTAAAGCTTTAAACATGTTTTCAGAGGGTTCAAAGAGGCAAAGCTCCATTACAGCCACCGGTTGACACCTATCGCGACCTTCATGAGGTCTCCAATGAGATATGAGGCCAAAAGAAGAAGAGATGAAGAGAAGTCTACAGGGGTGTGGAGCCTGAGAGTGCAGGCTATGAAACTACAGCACGAGCTGGAGGAGCCATGAGGCATCAGCATTTTGGCCCCGCAGCCTTCCCCAGCAATTACCACCAGCAAAAGAAAAACTTCTCACCTTAAAAATGAATAAATCTTCACTGTCTTGTAAAACTGGAGCCTGCCTATTCAGAGGCACTGAGGAGGCTCCAGTAAAGAACTTTCATAATCACATTTTTTTCCTAACAGCTTTTATGAGAATGCAGAAAGGTCTCCCTCCCCTTGCAGGCCTGGATAGACCTGCAGAACGGTGTTGACAAAGACAGTCCTTTAACTCAGGAGGAGTAGAACTTGACTCAATTATTCTGCAGGCTAACAGTAAGGAAAGATAAAAATATTGCTTTGAAGAGAAGGGTTTCATTGCAGCAAAATTATATACAAGCATCTAATAAAGCATAATCTGAGAGTTGTCATTCTTACAGGTATCATTTTCTCTGCAGCAGCTCTGAAATCAAAACCTCCATCTCTGCTGCACAGGTAAGACGACCTTGATCAGGCCATAAACCAGTTTTCTCGCCAATGTCCCTTGCCTCTGGCAACTATTAAGCCCCTTTTTTTGGCCAAACCATATCTCTTCCTTTGAGATCTTCACCTTTCACACTGCCTCTCCTAATCCCTTATAGACACTCCATGCATTAGTCTTCCAGTTTCTTTGCTATCTTCCAGGCATGTTACTCATGCCAGTGTCTTGCAACACCACATCTAGTTCTTCCAGACTCCTTGAGTCAATGACCTCTTTTCTCTTGAATTCAGCATTGCTTTGCTCCACAGCCCAGGTGGATGCGGGGTGTATGTGACTAACAGATCGCTCGATCTTCTTTCCGCCAAGATCACTGCCTAGGGCTTTATAGGAAGGCTCAGTTCCTCTGAAAAACAGAAAGCTAACCAAGTTCAAGTGGCTCTGAAATTTTAAAAGCAAAGTACATCCACCTCTTATGTAGGATGTTGTACAAAGAATAAACTGTTCTTCAGAAAAGAATAAATGTCATTCATTGTCTGAGCATGTGGCTGTTTATGAGATGAGATTCAGAAACCATCCTCCTCAAAGCTCCAGAGGCATTCTGCCTTCACTGTTAATTCAGGAGCAGACCAGTGCTCTTCTCATTGTGGGCCTGATGTTACACATAAATGTCATCCCTTTAGAAAGTATCTAGAAAATAGCGAGGAGTTTAAAAATAAACAGCTTTAAGTAGAAGCAAGCATTGTGGTTAGTTTTAAATTGGCTTTATTGAAATTTCTTTAGGTCTAAAGTTCTGTTACTGCACAATTCAGAGAGCAGAATAACTAAATTAATTTCAATTAAGCCAAAAACTCATTTGAAGTTGTTTGAAGGACAAAACCCTCTCAAAACTTCTTTTACATGCTGAACACAAGAGCAATGGTCACATTTACTCTGAGCCTCTAATTCTATTACCAAGTATTTCACTAATTTGACTTCAGTGAAGCAAAAGCAAATCAGACCTGGAAACCTGGTCCACTCTGCGTTAGAAGCTTTGTTCACCATGTAATGCATCTGCTTCTGCATAGAGTTGCATGCAGTGAGGCAGAAATGTTCCTCAACAAGCTTTAAATAAGCTAACTGAGGTAACCAGGAGCAGATTAATTTTCTCTGGCCTCTGCATTTGCAGGGCAGACCAGAGGAAGCGTTAGTGAACATGACCAAATTTTCCAGTTTTTCCTCTCATACAACGGGAAGACATCAGATGCAGCAGAGCCGCTTGCAGCTGTGAGGCATGAAAGCTCCAGGTGGGAAGATGGGAAAAGATTCCTTCTCTTACGACCCAAAGCTCTTCTTAGCACATGAGCAGCTACCTGAACTATGCCCTGGAGACAACTCAAACTCCGAGGAAACGAATGCTACTATTATAGAAACCTCTCCAGGGAAGTCCTATTGCTCAGTTTAAAACTAGGCCAGACAGAACAGCAGTCGCAGAACAGAAAATGGATGGCAGAGGTGCTTCCTTAGCCTCCAGCTTCTGCAGGATCTCACTGTTGTTAATCGGGAAGTTGAAAGACCCACAGTGCTGCAGGCTGGATGTGAGGCTTTTTAACCATCGCTTGCCAAACCACCACTCCGCTGCCATCTCCTTCATTCGTGTGTCACTTTGCTGATGAACCTCACTTAGCTTCGAAACAGCGAGTCATGCTTTCAGCCCTGCTGATGCATCTCCTCTGCCCAAGAAAAGGTTCCAGGAATCATCACTTCTCTTTCTGGAGGTAATAAAAGATCTCATTCCTCATCAGCATTGTTGCAGGAACATAAGAAATTACACTTTTTAGAATAACAAGAAAACCCTGTAGGTTAGATATCTGGAAAAAAGCAGGCAGAGTGGAATTCACACAGCTTTGTACTGTATAACCACACACACCTCACTGCTTTATGCAATTCTGTTGTTTATTTGAATGAATGGTTTCAAAAGACTTCCTTTTAAAAAGGAACACATCTACTTAAAGGCCACACCAGCAGACTCTAGCCATCTTGAAGGCTACGTTCACAAAGACATAAATTGAAAAAGCAGAGGAAAAATGTAAGTTTTTCCAGCATGTTTAACCTGGGAAGCTTGACAGCAGTTTCAGGTTCAAAAAGACCTCTTCTATCAAATATTTTAGCATGTGAATAATCTCACTGAGCCTCCCAGCAAAGTAACCTACCCAAGTCCTTGCAGGACCAGAGCCTTTCTTGATCCTTCTTGTGTTTCCAAACAGAAGCTAAACTACTTTTCAATCAAGATCATGAAAACCCAAAGGTATGGATGTCCTTGCTTAGTAAGCTGAAGGTCTGTTACAGCACTTGCCCTAGTGGTGCCTTCCCCCCTGTAACACGTTTTTGATCCTGTATTATCATCCACACTAAATGGTTGGGTATTTGTGGGGAGCAAGGACCACATCTTTATTTCGTTTTGTAACCCACCCGCTCTATTCCTGTACGTATCCCAACAGATGTGCCTGTTGAATACAATACATGTATTGTATTCGGACATCACATCTCTGGCAGCCACAGAAATCCAGGGGACTCTTTCCGCACACAGTGCCGGGCTGTGGGCTCAACCCTACACACTTCTGGTGAAAAAAAAGTCTTGTTTTCTGCTCAGGGGAAGTGCACTGCAATCAAACATCTATTTTATCACTAAACCATGACCCTCCTGACCGTGTCAGTGTGCTGTCATCTGTCCAGCCCACTGATCGGTAGCACAGGGCACGGGGCCCACCACCTTAACATAACGAGCGTAACCCTAGATCATTTATTAGTTACACCTCAGACTATGTGCTGGAACACACAAACTTTAAGGAATGGCTGGAGAAGGTTTGCGAAATCCCAATTTCCCTCCCGCTTTGCCTCACGGGAATTACGCGCACATGAGCCATGTCTCGTTCGTGGGGGAGCACGGCGCATTTCACTGCTGGCCCCGCCGGCCTCTCGCCCTGCAGCGCTGTGGGGAGAAGAGCGCTGACAGCATAATTAACCCCGGGTTTGTGCTTTAATTCTGCAGATGTAAGCCCTTGTATCGGAATTTACTACTTTCTTCCCAGCCTGTTTCGAGGGTTAACCCGGGTCTGACGAGCAGGTACACCGCTAGTAAAGCCTGCGGGTGCTCCTTTGCTGTCCTATGGACTCGTGTGCCAACTTGGAGAAAAACTCCCTTTTCCTGCCCTTTGCTGCGGAAAAAGCCCACGGGGAAGGCGGCGTTCCACCCGTGGGAGCTCACCCTCGCCGCCACCTGGCCCCGCTCCACGGGTACGAGCCGGGCACCTCTGCGCTGCGCCGAGCGCAGGGAGGAGAGTCCCGAGAGGCGCCGAGGAGCAGCCCCGGGGCAGGGTCTCCTCAGGTCCGCCCCCGTCGGGCTTCCCTCGGGGCCTCGGCCTCGCCTCAGCTGCCCCG
>NW_010522845.1:0-31494 GCF_000687285.1 Phaethon lepturus
TCTCAACCCCTTCACCCCCCAGCCTGGATTGACACAGGGGATTGCCCCGACCCAGGTACAGGACCCTGCACTTGGCCTTGTTGAACCTCATGAAATTCACTCAGGCCCATTCCTCAAGCTTGTCTAGCTCCCTCTGGATGGCATCCCATCCCTCAGGCATGTCAACTGCACCACTCAGCTTGGTGTCATCTGCAAACTTATTGAAGGTGCACTCGATCCCGCTGTCTATGTCACTGATGAAGTTATTAAACAGTACTTATTCCAATATGGAAGCCTGAGGGATACCACTCATCACTGATCTCTCTCTGGACATTGAGCCATTGACCTTCTGGATGTGACCATCCAACCAACTCCTCATCCACCAAATAGTCCACCCATCAAATCCATATCTCTCCAATTTAGAGCATAAGATGTAGTGGGGGACCTTGTCAAAGGCCTTACAGAAGTCACGATAGATAACATTGGTAGCTCTTCCGTTGTCCACTGATGTGGTCACTACATCATAGAAGGCCACTACATTGGTCAGGCAGGTGAAGCAGGTGCCTGACCTTCACCTTGCCCTTGGTGAAGCCATGGCTGTCTTAAATCACCTCCCTGTCTTCCATGTGCCTTAGCGTAGCCTCTAGGAGGATCTGTTCCATGATGGCAAGGTTATTGTGTATACAAACTCTTCAGTCTGTTTCATTGGCAAGGCAGCTTATATCCACTAATGGTGCATTATTACCCATTAGTGTGGAGCAAGATTAATCAACAGGTGATTAAAAAAAAAAGACACTTGCCTGCTAGTATTACCATTGCACACTACCCATACATTAAGGCAGTGACCCTGGGTCTCCTGACCCTTCCCAGCCCCTAGGTGTTTAGCAGCCTCCATGCTCTGCATATCTGCAGCTCTGAGCAGCCGGTGTTGGCTGCCATGTCCCAGTCCAGATGACTTACAAGGTTAAGCAGTCTTGGGAAGCCTCTGTTTGTCCACAACCAATATACACAGCTCTGCTTCAGGCCAGAGAAGACTAAGACCAGACTCCTTCCTACGATACCTGCTGGACCTGGAAAGCCGACATTGTTCATAAATCTCTTCAGCAGGGGAGAGGCCTTTATCAAGGCGACCCTTTTATCTGTTCTGTATCTGATAGCCATGATCCTGCAACAAAGGCAGAAATATTGTTGACTTTCACAGTAATTTACTGCAGGGAAAAATCAGGTAGTAGGTTCAATACAAACTTGACAGCTATAACTAGCACTCAGCTGTGTGCTGAGGAAGCTTGACCTTCTTACCCCGCAGGACAGGAAGATAGGATTGCTTACGGTGTTTTTCTCCTATTCCACATCTGTCACCTCCCTTCTTATTGCCTCTCAATTTCCCATTGATTTTATGTATCTAGTTTTTGGCACTTCTTATTTCTCCAGATTTTGTCCAAGAAGAGGAATGAAAAAATGAAACCAGAAGACAAATGCCTCCTGAAGGGTTACCAGACAGCTACTAGACAGAGATCTGTGTTTTCTGAGACTGGCAGGAGACAGAAAAAGGAGTGGTTGCATCCCTAATGTGAAACATGTATGCAGAATAGGAATTCAGGGGGCCAAGAGAACACAGTTAAATGCACACCTTCCCAGTGGAGGACTACTGAATCGTTAACCAAGATTTTTAATTAACTTATTACAAGCTCATAGTGATTAAAAAAAAAAATTCCATGGCTGGAAGAATTAAAGCTTACCTGCCCACATCTCTTTTTCCTGATGCAGTCTGATAACTGGTGGGATTCCTACAGTAGAGATAAATACTTTCCTCTCCCTTGATAGTACCCCATAATTTCCTCCATCTCAGCATCTTCTCTCCATCTGCCTCTGCTCCCCCAAAGCTATCTCCACAAGGAGCCTGTGGCAGGGTAGAAATGGTAGAAGCCTAGAAATGTAATATCTATATACAGGTTGCATTTCATACTCCACTGGCTAGCACAAAGAATATTTTTCCAACACATCTGTAGACACAGTTTGTGGTATTAAAAAGAGGAAGGTCCTCTACAGTCTGAACACTGTGATGGGAATTACACATTTTGATCCACAGGTGCTCCACAGACACACATGTCTCCAAGCAGATTTTCTTTGAACAAGACAGACAGGAAAAAGCTAATATGTGGGCTGCTTCTAGGCAGGCTGTGAGCAGACTAGATGAATCACTGTTGTTTTAGAAGATGCTTCAGTGATAAACATGGATGGATGCGCCTGGAGGAGAGGCGGTGTAGCGGCTGGGACTTGGCGTGGTGCATTTAATGCTTTGTACATTGGACTAGGAGAGAGATGATCCCGTGGAGGTGGGTTCCTGGAGCATGCTGTACTACCCAATGTAAAATAAGACTTGTGCTGTGAAAAAGACAAAACTGTGCCCACCCCATACCAGGGACCAACCTCGCATGGAGCTGCCTTGGCACATTAGGAGAAGCTTCCAGCACCAGGATCCTAGACAGCCTTTGGCTAGGAAATTAGCATTTCAGGAGACTCGGGCAGTACCAAGTTTTCTCCCATAAATGCTTAGGTGTTGTTCGGGGTCTAACTTTTGGCATCCCATTTCATTTAGAAGTAAAGACATACTGAAACACTGCAGGCTCACACCCCTTCCTTCTAAAGAGGTTGTGATGGGGACAGCAGGAAAGCATCTTCCAGTGTCTGAATTGTCTAGGAAAGGAAATACAAAGCAATACTTTTTTCTCAGTCCATGGTTTCACACTTTCCCTTTTCATTTCTTTTTCTCCAGTGGCCAAGCCCTGGGCTCATTTGCCACACTTGAAAAGAAGAGATCTTTAGAAGATCATCACAACCCCTAGAACTGTCCCTCCTCAGCTCCCAGTGTGATTTCTTCAGCTGATGGATTCAGGGCCCGTTGGAAACAGCATTGCAATGGCTGGTAACTCTGCATCTACCCCCTTGGAGATGTTGAGATATTTAAGGAGCCCCTCTTCATCTCTTCCACTACTAAAAAGAGCTTGTATCACATTTGTGTGACAGCTTGCAAGGAGAGCAGAGGGCAAGAGACCAGCAGGTTAGCACCAGCAGCTTGTATTCATTAGACAAACTTTACAATGAGGTGGTGGGGAAGCAGAAAACTGGAAATACTCTTCGAGAGCTAAATCCCTCTCAGCTCAGCGCTTCAGATGATATAAGTTCTGCTGCTTTTCATCGTGTTTTTTTTCCTCATCATTGATCTAATTGGGAAGTTACCTTGTATCCTCAGCTGAGTTCAAGTCCCTTTTCCCAGGCTCTAGTGCTAGTGGGGACCACCTCAGTGTAATCTAATTTGCACTGTCACATGTAAATATATATCTGTGAAGTAAGCCTAAGGACCATCTACTATCCTCCTCCTCCTGCACACCACAATGACAGAGGGGTGGAGGAATTTGAGCTGATCTGGTTTCAGACATCTAAAAGCACAGGTGCCCACGGATCTATAGTCAGTGGAGATAAGGGGCAGCGCACTTTCAAGGGCAATTGAGCCCAGCTGGTTTTGAACCCGTCTCAGGACAGGATGGGTATGCCTCAGGAAGGGCAATGTCTCACCATTGGATATCAGAGTGGGGGCATGGTAGTCGCTCCCTCACATGCTCCCAGCTGCGATAGGAGCTGTGGGTGCTGCGACCCTTGTATGGTCTCACCACTTCACTCACCTGATGAAGCAAGCAAGCCAAAAGCCTTGCTCTTCAGGGTAAATCAAGAGAAAATGAAAGTAATAGTAGCAACAGTAATTTTTGTGGAATGGCGTATTACTAGCATTGTTATTATATCCACTGACTTTATTAGAGTGTTTACACAGTGTGCAATAATGTAATTAGATTTCACAATGTGTAATAATGATTTTTTGCAACGCAATGACTGCGCATTAGAGAAGGGAATTGGTTCCCATTATGGAGCACAAATCTTGGGCCAATACTTCATACCTGACAGTGCATCTGTTGGGCCCCAGGCCTGGGTATAATCCAGTAAGAGCTGAAGAATAGCTTAGGGTGGGGACTTTATACCCTGTGGCTCCAGAGATGCCCTTGTGCTGCCTCCTGTACAGGTGGTATCACCAGATCCCAAGGGAACGCAGTGCACAGCTCCTCCCTGCACCTGAACAGGTGAAATGCACATAGGAGGAGAAAACCCTTTTGTTGAATAGGGAACATCTCTAGTTCCCTTGGAGAAAACTATCTAGGAGCTAGGATGTGCCCACAGAACATGAATTTGCCTGGGTGGGAAGCAAATGAGCAGCATGGCATGAGATCAGGGAGGGAAGGTGAGCCACCACGGAGCCAAGGGCTAAATAAGGGCCAGTAAGGCCCTTCATATCGATGGGGACAACAGGGAGACGGATCTTAAAAGCCTGCTTTGACCACCCTAATATCCTCTCCCTAGAGGAACTGTGCTCCTGATCCAGAGACACTCACTGCACCTGAGGGTAGCCGCTGACATGCCAGCCCGGTGACACAGAGCCTGGCACAATTTACCCTTTAGCATAGGTGGGGACAAATAATTTCCAGCATCATGTCTCCAATTTTAGCCCCTGATGACTGCACCGAAACACTTGTGGCACATACTGGAGAAGGGCACAGCATCAGCCAGTTCGCATGCCCAGTGATGCAGCGGAGAGCTGCAGCAGAAATGCAGCCCTGGGCTCCAGCACATCCAAAGCTTGGCTTACCCCTGCCCAGCCGACAGCACGCCACGGTGCTGCAACTTGCTATTGAAGAGCTAATTGTGACAACAAACATCGTATCACTTCAGAATTAATCATTATTTCTCTTTCCCATTAAATGCCACTTGCTCTGTCTTCACTGTTAATGAGCACGAGTTGACCCATTTATTCTCTGCTGCACTTTCTGCAGCAAATCACAGCTTTACTGCAATGGTACAGAATATTAGAGCTGCAATTTCATTGGCAAGATTTTTTGCTTGTGAACCCATTAGTATTTTCCCCGAACAGTTTTTCCTCCCTTATCTTGCTAGAATAGAGAATTGCTCTTTTGCAGGTCTATTCTCTCTGCTATTCCCTTGGCTTGAGTGAAATATATATGAGATGACTCAAAGTTTGAACTCAGTATATGTTTCTAATACAAAGTCTCTGCATGTCTGGGGACCTAAGACAGATATTTAATTTTAGATAAGAAATACTGGTGACATCATGCCTTTGATTTCTTTGCTGGATGTCTGTGCAGCCAGCACATGGTGAAGCTGCTCAGCCATAACAAACTCATCGCATTTAGGAAGCTGCTCAATATTCAGCATAGGTACAGAGCAGCGAGCAGCCACTGGTCCTTTTGGGTGGTTCTTAGGGGGAGTGCACACTGGAGCTTTTAAACCCAGTGAATCCATACAATAACACATATGTAAGGGTAAAAGATCTTGCAAGGAAAACTATGTTTTCTAAGACCTTTTTGTGTAGCTGCTGTATCCCCTGGACAGCAAAGCTCTAAGCAGAGTGCATCAGCACGAGCGTCAGCTACCCTTACCCCACACACCACCTTGCACATGTTGATTTATACCCCCTCAACACACACACACTGGAGAGGTTGAATTTAGCCTCATCATTGGTGACTTCAGCTTCCCACAGCAGCAGATGCTGGCAAGTGCATCCAAGCAGAAGGAAGCATGCACACAACAGTTTCATTTTTAGCTTTACAGCTTAAAAAATAAGACATGCCTTCATTTTGTTTTGAAGCATGACTAACAAGAAGCTCATATGCATGGAGGAAAGCTTGAGAAAAAAAAAGTCAGACTCCTGCAGCAACACCTTTTAGTCAAGACCATTTTGGTGACATTACAGTGACAAATTTTCAGCCTTTCCTACAATTTTATACCTTCCTACACAGCAGGTGTTACCCAAAAAGATCTAGGAGAGATATTAGCATAGATAAACAGGGCATAAGACAAGAAATTAAATTTAATTGCTGAGACACAAGAAAAACTGCAGTACTTGCACATCAAGAGAAACAGGTAGCACATGGGGCAGCTTACCAAGGGGTCCAACAGGGTCCTCATTTGTAAAAAACCACAGTCAGCCTTGAAATATCTTCCTAGAGGCTAGTCTCCAGTTCAGTCAGGAGTTATAAATTTGCTGCAAGCACAAAGCACTATCAGCTTCATCACTTCAGTCTGCACAGAGAAAACCATCCTCAGCATCCCCCTATGAGTGCTAAGGGGTCTCTAAGCAATACTCAGAGATGCTGCTGTTACTCCTCCAGTAGGGGGGAGTAGGGGGACTGTCCTAGGGACCAGAGATAATGTCCAGGTGGGCACAGAGCGGATTAAAGAACATCCTAGCCTTCATAAAACATACTTACGTTGTTGTCGGCACTTTTTTTTTTTAGCCCTTGTCAGGTGCATCTCCTAATTTGCACTAAATGTGCAAACCTGCAGATTATGGAAGTCACAGTTAAGAGACAGAAGCTAGGTGAGAAGAAATGGTGGGAGCCTGGTTGTGAGCACCCCAAAGGCATGTCTAACCCAACAGCTATAGCCCTCCTCGCAGGCTAAGCCTTCTCACCTCCAGGGCTGCAGTTTAGTACATCACCGTGGCCTCAGGTCAAAATCAGCCCACAGCATACTTGAAGATGGTGGGTTTTAACATCTGTCCTAAAACCTGAAAGCCACAAAATTGGTTCATATATGAGCTACCTCTTATATAAAGAGCTCATGAAGCATCACTGACATTTTAGCTTGTACTGCCGTTTTTCATTAATTTTGTGTCACTGTGTGTAAAAAAACTAAAACCAAACCCTATTTAGACACACAAAACCCTATTTAGAGCTCCTTGCATTAGGTCACCATCACAGGCTGTCCAACAAAAGTGACTAATAATGTAGTTCTGTGCCCCAAGAAATGGTGAGCACTAGTCCTAGGTGAAATTAGGTTGCTGAGGCTCAGCTGTCACACCACATTTCCATATCAATGACCAAGACAGCATCATCTGGCCCCACACCCTACCTAAGACATTTCATATTAAAAAAAAAATCCCAACCCATAAATCCCCTTACTTTGAATGTGTGAATTGGCAATATGTGGGATGCAGCTGGTTTTAAATATTACCCTGCTGGAGTGCAAAGAAGATTCAAGGCAGAATGGTGGTGGCCCTTCTTGGTTTGCTCATGGGAGAGACATGGGGTTTGCTCTTACAAGCCATGCACTGGCCATGGAAATAAAGCATCAGCAATGTAACCCACGTGCTGTGAGCTAACACTTAACAGCTCTTCAGGGTTTGTTGCAATGGTCACGAGGCACAAATACCTTCCAGCATCCCCCTCTTGTGAGCCCATGCTCCTGAAGCTACAGCCCAGGGTGCTGACATGTAATGTTTACTCTCCTTTTAGCACCTCCAGGTGGTAAGACATGTCCCAGGCATACCTAATACTATTGTAATTTTTTACCTAAAAAAATGTTAAAAAAATCACAGTGCCGTGAAGTATTGCTGAAGACTCAGCAGGGGTGTTTCTTCAGTTCCTCGGGGAGCTAGCAATTATTTCTGACCCTGCAACAAGAGCTTGTAGATGCCAGGTTTCTTTTTTTTATTTATTTTTTTCTTTCTTTAAACTGTAAAAAGGTATAATATTTTACTGAAGCTCATTGTACATCATCTTACTGGTATATTGGGTCAGGGAGTCTGTAGGTTAATCCCGTGCTGGGTAATGAAGCATTGCCTTTAACTACATTTAAGACTTCACCTCTTCATTTCCTCGCATAGCACCACTTGCTATATTACCTATGGTGAACTGCAGCACTCAATTCACCTTCTCTGGACACTACTTATTATTTTATATGTCTCTAACATGTCACTTCTTATGTGCCTCCATACTAAAAATATTTCTAAATGGCTCCTAACAGGAAAGTCTCCTCTTTCATTTAATAAATCCTTTTAGTCTCTTTATTCCTTGGTCCCTGGGAAACACAACACGGTCCAAAGCAAACCCATGCCATCAACTGGGAGCCTGGGATTAAGTGTCCTTGGAGTGTTATTCTCTTAAACCCACATCACAGCCCAGCTACTTTCCCAGCTGTGATGCATGGTGAGCAGATGCTTTCCTCACCCCCTTTGACCAGGGTTTTCCCCAAGCATGCAATCAAGATACAGCTTCACTTCATTTTATCTGGAATCGGGATTTTCTCATAAGAGAAGGCAGCAGAACTCACCATACTGGCATGTCCATGGGCCAGGCCCTGCAGATTCGCGTTACTTGGTCCCTAGGCATCGGCTGGCGGCGTTGTCCTGCCCCTCGACCCAGCGCAAAGCCGCAGAGAGTGGGCGATGACACCTGCCACATCTCAAGCCGTGGGGCTCCTGCCGTTGCGCTGGCTGGTGGCTCCTTGATGCTTTGTTAAACTTGCAGCAATGTTTCTAAGTATTGGGATATTTATGTTGACTTTGACATACTACCACTCAGATCTCCTATATTAGGGTTGTACTATTTTTTATGTGAAATACTGCAGCAGCTAATTGCAATTACCAGAAAGCATATACAAGAGAGCTTGTTGATTGCCAGTAGACAAAGACACTTTAGAAATCTTGGATTTTGCTATAGATGAAAGCCTATAAATTTTAAAATAGAAACCACGTTATCATTTACAATTTCCGTTTGCTAACAAATTCTGCTAAACAAAATTGGTGGCTGATTAAGTAAACATTTATACATAAATAAAACGGTGAAGATCTCTTCAGTTATTGAGATGCAGTGAGTTCGGTCTCTCGTAAATAATACAGTGATGAATTCTGGCGTTACAGTGCATGATAAAACTACCTAGCCTCAAAGTCTTAGGCAAACTAATCCATACGCATGAATCAATCAGTTCATTTTAGTCACACCGGCGTTATATAAATGTCACTAAAATCAATGCCTGAAAGATGTAACAGATTAATAAGTCCTCATGCGGTACATCTAACTGGGATGCAAACCTACAGCACATAACTTCACATCGAACACAGCTATACAAGTAGTTTGAGTAAGTGGTTTTAATAGAAAACTCAAGGGCAGGCTTGTAATGAGCAGGCGTGGATGAGAAAAATCTGGTGAGTTATTAATTTCAGACAATGTCGAGTTCTTTTTCATAATGAACATTTTATTAATGCTCTCCATGATAGCTTTTCATACCGGTTCATCACCGGGAATACAGTAATTACAATGTATTAAGATTCATTCCATGCCTGAGGAGTAAGGAAGTCCAGTTAAGGTATGGAAAGCAGGTGAAACGTCACTATTGACTCAGGGCCTGAATAAATCAAAAATCTGCCCCGGGGAACCCAGCAGCTGGGCGGGTTCGCTAACAGCACCTCCCAGACCTGCTCTTCGGTGAGTATCTGCCTCCCTCTCCTTGTCGTGCTTAACCTGTGTGCCATCGATATGGAGGCAGCAGTCAGGATTCATCATTTTTATTAGGACTTGGGGTCAGTCTGGCTCATCTTTACAATCATCACCATTAGTTACCGGGTGTCAGCCTCTTAGGGGTCGCAGAGAGAGAGAGACATTGAAGGTTGTTGTAAATGCCTCCAAGAACAACTCTTCTAGACGTAATGGCAAGGGTTTAACGTGCAGGATGATGGGATCGTCTGGGGAGAGAAACTAATAGTGAGGGCTCTAATGAAAACAACCCCACTCAACCCAGGGGATTTCTGCTTTCCTGTGATCTATTGAAAAAAACAGGGAATTCCTGCTTTCCTGCAATTGTAAGCCCCCCTTTTATCCCATGCAGCACCCCAGACCTCCACAGGGCCAGGCAGCCCCAGGTTCAGGATTTAGCACTGCCTTTTGGAGCTCTAGAAACTGTAAGGATGGTCCCCTCGTGACTGTGAAAGACCATGAGCTTTCAAACTTTTTGGAGGTATTTATTTTGTTTAATATACTGTATTTTCAGAACATTCCTGGCACAAAGGATGGGGTGGGTTGTTCATATTTTTCATTATTTTTGTTCCTGGAAAAAAAGGTTGCCAGCCTTTACGGGGGAGGAAACCTGAGTCTCCCAAGAGGTGATGGCCACCTTGCCTGGGGACACCACACAAGGCTGGAGAAGTGGGCAAAAGAAGAGGGGTCCACATGTGGCAGATGAAAGCATGGTGTCTCCTGTGTGCTGATTTGATAAATAAATAAATGGTTCAAGAAATAAATAAATGGCTTGGCACTGGCAGTTGTTAGGTATTAATGGTAACAGCAGCCCCACGGAGTTGGATGACAGAGGAGGTATTCAGGTACCCAAGAGGAAAAGACCATCCCTGCAGTTCACCTTGAACCACTGCAAGTGAATTACTACTCTGGATGCCCAAACCCCTCGGCGCTTTGAGGCAGCTTCCAATTTCTGTTGATTGCCCACTGGCCTTTCCTTGCAAATGTACAGGGGCTTTGTCCCCGGTACTATGCTAGATATGTGCAATAGTTGTTTTATGCTATCTGGCTCTTTAATGGGGAGGGGACACTTCCACCTTGGCCCTGCTTCCTTGCAAAAATGCCAGGCTAAAGAGAGACTTTTATGTCTAGAGAAACTTATTCTGGGTCATTTTAATATTTTTTTCTTAAGTCTTTTTTTTTCTAATTTTAATTTCTAATTCCAATTTTTTTTTTCCAATTTTCCTTCACTGCATGAATCCACACGGTTGGATTCAGAGTAAATAAGGCATAAGTAAGCTTCAAGTTGCGAAGCATGAAGGAGAAACCCCAAAGCTCCTCTCCTGCTTCCATCAGGTAGCACGCTGCAGCAGCCCGCATCCTGCAGACACCCCTGCCTGAGCATAGTCCTGCTCCGCTGGGAGTGTTTGCAGACGGCCGCTGCTGTATTGGGGCGGGGGAGAGCAGATGACAACTCAGTGCAGAGCAGAGATTTATCAGCTTTTGCTCAGATAATGCCACCCCCCTGGCCTGCCGTGCCTTGTTCCCCGGAGAGATGCGGACACTGCGCTCATGCTAATAAAGCTGGACCTAGCAGCGTTACTTATGACCTCTCAAATGTGTTTAGGCAAATAAAGATGAGTACAACATACACATCCGTATCCTCTCTTCTCTCACGGACACAGGTACACAGACATGGGACCTGCGCTGGCTGGCAGCCATCCACGCAGGGTGTCTTGCACACACATTTGCACACACGCTGAGGAGAACTGCACGTACAGGTGCCGGCTGACATGAACACAGATGTCTATGCATGCCTCCATTTACCCAGCCAAACAGTTGGCCCAACACCATTAACAAGTCTTCAGGGCTACTTTTCCTTTTTTTTTTCCCTTTTTTTTTTTTTTAATTAATGCTAAAAGACTCAGGGGAACCACACCGATGGGGTTTGCATCCCTCTGATGTTTTCTGCCCATACCACCCACCCCACACCTGCACCAAGCAGCCCAAATCCTCTGTGGGCCGTATTTACACCAGCGGAGACTGTGGGCCCAGCAAGTCCACTCCGTTTACAGGAACAAAGGAGAAACACCTGCCAAGTTCTCTGCCAGACGTGTCCATTGTCTTTCGGGTGCCTCCTGCGCCCGCCGCAGCAGCACAGCTCAGCTGCGAGACCCCACGCCAGCCTCCACCAGGCAGATGCTGTGGTTTCCTGTATATCCATCCCCAGCTGAGCTGATTGAGAAACGCTATCTTCAAGATACTAAGGCTCATTTTTTTTCCAAAAAATATCTCTATTTACACAATACAATAAAATCCGAGCAGGTTTTCCCCCAGAAGCTTTTGCCAAGTGGAGCCGCTGCTAGACCTGTGTGCTGGTCCCAATGTACAAGTGACAGCTTTGGTCAACAGTACTCTGATGGCAAGTTCAGCTTCTTCAGGCATAAGGACTATTTTTTTGTTCCTCTTTTCCTTCCCTCGTTACCTCTCCACACAGCCAGGTCTGTATTTACAACAGGGACCTGGATTCGGCAGGGTCGCCTTTATACAGCCCAGCTTGCGAGCACGGAGAGGGGCTCAGGATGGGGGGGTTGAGCATGCTCAGCCATCTTAAAGTGTTTTCAGGTTGCAAAGCCGAAGTTTGGAGCAGACAAAACTCATTGCTTAATACAAAAGATGTTTTTCACCCATTCTGTTCATCTTAAAAAAAAGCGACTGACCAAGCGGCGAGGGCACTTCCCAGGGCACTGCCGTGCACGGGGCAGGGGCAATCTCAGCCGGGCTGTTCTCTGCTTGGGGACACAAGGGTTTGCCGAGGGTTTTGGTTGAGGCTAGTTTCTCCAGCCTCTCCCGCTGCACAATCCCAAGTGAGGGATGGGTAAACCGAGGCACAGAGGAGCTGAGGAGACGCACTGGCGTGGGCTCGCTGGGGCACACTCATCAATCAGGTGCACACTCATCAGGTGCCCTGGGCACTAGATGACACTGTCTTCCATCGTGACTCGCCTGAAGACTGGCTCCTGCTTGGGCGTCCTTCCGCTTTCTGTGGAAAACAAGGGGAGAACAGGTAAAGCCCCAAAGCAGGACCCTGAAGCAGCCACCAACTATTTTTAAGACCACTTCCACCCTCAAAGAAAACATGGGATGCCTGGTCTTGCCTAGAAAAGGAAGCCTTGCTCAGAGCAGGTGGATGTATTTATGGGCCAGTATCTCATCAGGAACCCCCTCCCACCCTTTTTGCTGAAGCCAGTGGTACAGATTTGCCTCGCTTTGGTCTCCGCATGAGCCAGTTATTTGTTAAACAGCGTGAGGACCAGCAGCATCGGCAACTGCTGCCCACCACTCTCCGGGTGAAGGGCAATGCCGAGGTGCCTCTCCACTCCTCTGGATTTAGCCCAGCTCAAGTGAGGAGAGCCCAGAGCCAAGCTGCAACCGCCATCTTGTACCAGCCCCACAGGGCTTGTTTGAGCACACTGCATTTTTTGTGCCTCCCCCCCCCCAGTCCTTAAGTCAGTAGGGTGACTGCAGAGTCAGTATAAGTGACTGCAGAGTAAACAGATTTGTTTTGCTATCAAACAATAGCTGAAGGGCACTTCACATCCTGAGTGGTCTGCTTTACAGCTGCCTCTATAATCATTGCAGCCCCGGGGAGGAAAATGCCTCCTTTTACATGTGCAGGTTGGGAAGAAGCAACCATGTGTGGTTTGGGGTGAACACACGCAGGCTTTTTTATAAGTAGTATTTCATGGAGAGGTTAAGAGAGGCTAGACACATTCAAGAATAATTAAGTTGTCCTGGATCCATTTTCTAAGTGTAAATCATTTCACCCCATCTCCCACCCACCCAAGGGCCAGCAAATCTGTGTTACTCCCCACGGCAGCGTAGAAAATGTCACAGGGAAAGTGTGGGGCCAGAGCTGGCCTGAGCATCTCCCAGATTGGCTATTATTTTAGGTGTTCTTTTGGGGTTTTTCTGACAAGAAGGGACTTTCATGCTTTCCTTATGGTTCATCAGGTTTTTTTCCCCAAGCAGTGAGATGCATTTTCTCCTTTCCTTTCCGCTACTAGCTAGGCAGGCAGCTTTGCATTGCAGTGCAAACTGCTAGCAGCTAAAAATGCCTGGGTGCACAACGTACCTCGTGGGAGAAAAAAAATCCCACCTATTTAATATGAAGCACTTTTTCTGTCTGATATCAACAGCAGCTTAATCAATTAGGCCTTTTATCTCTATGTATGAAAGGTAGCAATGCAAGCAAGGAGGGTGAGGCGGAGGTGACCAAAGGGCAGAGCCAAGAAGCCTGCACCAAAAGCAGTCAATCTATTTATAATGGAGGGATCCTCTCCAAAAAAGGTCTGCTGAGGTCCTTGGCAGCAAACCAAGAACACCTTCTTTCCTTTTTTTTTTAAGGTGAGGAAACCACAGGTGGGCCAGAGCAGGCACTCGACCACCGCAGCAAGGCTTCAGTCTGCCTCAAATTGGCCTCCCATCGCATGCAGGCGAATCCCATTATGACCCCATGCTTCTCTCCAGCTGCCTTCAGAAAGTTTCTGAGACACTGCTTTGGTACATTTCAGCCAAATGATGAAGACTTGCCAGAAATTAAGGCCTTTTGCTTTTATTCCCACCCTCCCGCCCAAAGTCCATTTTCCCACCCTCCTTGCAGCAACCAAATGCCAAGAGATGCACAGGGAGAGGTGCTGCTGCTTCCCAAGAGGCATACCAAGAAATCGTCCACCCAGTTTGTTGACCACTTGGTTTTCAACATTTATCCCCCCAAAATATTTATCAGTGGATGTTACTGCAGGCTCCCGCCCCCTATTCCCACCCTCCCGCCCAAAGTCCATTTTCCCACCCTCCTTGCAGCAACCAAATGCCAAGAGATGCACAGGGAGAGGTGCTGCTGCTTCCCAAGAGGCATACCAAGAAATCGTCCACCCAGTTTGTTGACCACTTGGTTTTCAACATTTATCCCCCCAAAATATTTATCAGTGGATGTTACTGCAGGCTCCCGCCCCCTGAAATGCAGGGCTCACGCCTGCATTGAGTTTTCCTGCCACGGGAACCCAAAATTAAACTCTGCCTCAGATGCCTCAGAGAGAAGTGGGAGAAGACAGGCTGAAAACAGTTTTATTATAGCCATAATTTACCCATTGAGCATCCTGCTGCTGGAAATAACCTTTCCAAAGTTGTAACATAAGATGCAGTCGATTATAAGTGGCAGTCAGAGATATCAGGTCATCCATACAAGTATTCCCATGCACACCAGCTGAGGAGGTTGTGCAGCAGCTATGTTTGTGCCTTTTAAGTTGTTGTTTGGGGTTTTAAGCAAGGCTGTCAAAATATTAAGCATTTGCTTCCAGCACATAACAACTACTCTGTATACCAATATTTTTTTTTTATTTATTGAGGTTTTAGCTTGGGTTTTTACATGTGTACAGCATATTTAAGGAGTAGAAATATAAGAAAAGAAAATATGTGGAGGATGAAGAAATAAAAAGACAGCAAACAGTTAGGATTTTTTTGTTGTTGTTGTTGGCATTTTGCTGGAGATAACTATCACCATCTGCCTGGCATACCAAATACAATAAACAGTAAGCACCTGTAAAAAGCTATTCTGATGTGAAAAAGGAAGATTTCCAAACTATCCTGGCTAGTCTCAATATTTCAGCATTAAACAGACCATCCCTCCTGAACTGGGATGACGTATGATCTGGTGTATGATCCATGCATCCCTAAGGCTTGCCAAAGCCCTTGGAAGACCAAAACTGGCCCTACTCCAGCAGCCTGTGCTGAACAAAATGACTCTCGGTGCAGAGTGGGGGTGCTGCTGCCCCCCCGGGGGTACCCCTTTGGGTGCTCTCCCCCCCAGCGTGCTGCTAATGCCCCTGCCAAGAGTGGCCACTACTAACATGACCGCTGCTGCCTTCCCTGGAAGCATTAATCACTGATTTTATCTGGTTTCAGCTTTACACTGCAGGGTGTTCTCCACGCCATTACCGGAGAGCCTGCAATGACATGACTTTTATATAATGTTCATGAGCACAGACTATTTAAACCCTAAAATATTCATTAAATAAAATTTGCATAGTCTAGCTGAATGCAGCAGGTAGCTATAAAGAAAGTACTTTTCTTTCTAAATGCAAGGAGGAGATCAAGGTGTGACAGATGATCAAGCTGGTGCTCTTAGGCTTTCCTGAGATAGCTTTTTAATAAGATGAGCTATCTTTTTATCCCTGTTGTCTAGGCATGTCTGTGGGGTATTATATACTTCATAAACTAGTGAGATTAAGAGCATATGGAGGGGATGTGAGAGAGAGGCCAGCTGGCCAGAGAAGAGGGAAGGAGGATGCAGGCAATAGGGACACACACAGAGACACGCAAGGAATCCCTGAAGCTCAGCACCTCCCACCACCACCACTGTTTCCCCTGGCCCTCTGAGGCATCTCATTGCTCACTACGTGAGGAAGGAAAATGTTGGTTAACAACCACAGATTTCAGGGATTTAAGTGCAATCAACAGCCAGAAAGGATCAACACTGTATTAAGCAATATTGCCTACACAGTGCCTCCAAAGCTGTGATGAATACCCACCTCGTCCCCAGCAAGCCTCCAGCCTACATAGTCTTTCTCAGTATGTCTTTCCCCTTGTGCCTCTCCTTCACATGTTTCTGGGAGATCTTTACAGTCTCTTATGGCTCTTGCAGAAAATAAGCAGACATTGCCTATTGGAGCCAAAGTGCCCTTAAGTAGTAGAAAACATAGCGATTGCCCAATAAACTTGTGCATCATCTCATTATGGGACAGTTTGTGATGGGGTTAGACAGGAAAAATAACCCAGACCTGTGCAAATTAGAAGGAGCGAGGGAAAAAATGGGATCCACAACTTGCAAAGCATCCCAAGATGATTTCCAGGCAAATGCAAGGCACAGAGACTTGCAATTCTCCGTCCCTCTCTTCCTGCCTGCAAGCAAGCCTTTCCAAAAGGATGTTTCAAGCAAGGGATCAATATTGACAATCCTCACTCCAAATGCGCCCGGCAACCCATGCCTCCCAAAGGTGGCCCCATGTTTCAGAATGGGGAGGTCTACGTATCAGGGTGATGTTTTTGTTGGGCAAGCACTGCCTGTTTGCCTCTATTCTGTTTGGTTTTCATTGAAAGCGGAATTCTTATTGCAGTTGAATGATGAAGCTTTAATCTTCTCCCTATAAGGCATATCTGTTTTGTGTTTTTGGTTTTTTTTTTGTTAAACAAAGCTCTAAAAAAAGATCTCTCCAGTACAGGGCTGATTATTCCCTGCAACCCAGCTTAAAAAGTTAAAAAGTGCCCCAAGCATAGGTATCAATTTAATACCATAATCACTATTACATCTTCATCAAGCAGTTAGTTTTCACACATCCCTGCCTTGGCTCAGCATTAAGAAATGCCTTAGAAGTTTTGTAGCTCTCCCTCCTACCCCATGAGCACTTTAGGCACTGAGAACTTAACATCATTGACTTGAATTTTGTGTGCTGCAGTCTGCACAGAAGACACTGCTACATTGCCAGTAGTATAAGAATTGTATCTACCAAGCTACTTATCAACAAGAAGAAACCTTCACCATGCCCATATAATCAACTATCTGACCCAACAAATGCCTGTTTTCAAGGGGAAAAAAATGACAAAAATAATCCCCATCCTGCTCCCATCCCCCCAAAATAAATTAGTCTTAAACCATATTTGGGTTAATATAATTAATAATATCTATTTCCCCTCTGGTTTGTGATTCAGCTGTTTCCAAAGCTATAAGAAGCACCAACAGTGAATCCTGTGGTGCCAGAACAGCCTGGGGATGGAAATAATCAGTTTGAAAATAAAGTGGTTTTTTGCAGTCAAAGCACTAACAGGCATGGTAGGCTGGCGGGGAGAAGCTCAAGCAAGAAGGGATGGAGAAGACGGGAGAAACAGCCTGTCCACTGACAAATCTGAAATACACAGAAAGGCTGGGGAAGAACAACCATTCGGAGTAAGGAAAGTAAAATATTTTTCAGTAGGACACAATCATCCCATAGCAAATCCACCACTGGTTTGTTCTTGCATAGTTTCAGGCACACTGGTAAACGCTGTGTTGATCACCTGTCTCCCATTTTATCATGACAATATTTGCTGTGGTGTGTCTCACTCTCTGCATGAATTTAATCCCACCATATCCCTGGAAAAGTTTTTTTTTTTTGGTATAATACAGTAAAAGAGTTTATACTTTCTCCAAAATAAGAGGTGCTTCAAGTATTTCAAGCCTCAGCAGCCTCCATTGGGCTGTTAACATGGATTGGTATGACCATGTGGGTCTGAAACGCTTGCTTTGCTTGCATGCATAGGTCTACCATGCACTGCCCAACTCCATCCCTGCTGGCATGGAAAATAAAATTAATCAGGGAGGCAGCATCAAGAGCAAGAGCATGACCTGGCTGGCCAGTGACTGTTTTTCTATGAAGCCAGGTGATTCCCAATCTGCCAATGGGAAACACACCCTTGCTGAAACCTAGACCTGGCAAGAGCCACAGTTGTGATCAGTGCTTGGTCAGAAATGAATTTTCCTCCCCAGGATGTTTTGGCCTGAGTGCCTGGCTGCAGGAAGGACTCAGATGACTCAAATCACACTCTTCTGTAGGCCATGAATACCACCAAATGCCATCACCCCTGCTTCTTCCCCCTGACAAGACCCTGCTGAGCAGCAGAGAAGCACTCTCCTATGCGAAGACAACCCTGAGATGGAGTGGACCTGCTCTGCTGCTGCATTTATCCTCCAGCACTGGGAATATCTTGTCTAACAAACATGGGCATCACCTGCCTGCTCCAAATCTTTTGACTTTTACCCAGCTTGATGGGAGTTGGATGGAGGCAGCTTGGATAGAGGCAGCACCAGACCCCAAAGCCCGAGGTATGGGCCTTTCCCAAAGGCTTTGGGAAAAATCAAGGACCGAAAAACTGAGCATGTCCAGAGGCAGTTATTTTCGCTGTCAACCTTTCTAGTCTATTTTGTGTCTTTCTCTATCCTGATGATGAAACCTAATTGCTCCCAAGGAATTTGAAGGGGGAGGCTGAAGGAGAGCAGCAAAGCGCCAGCGGGCCATCGACAGTGGTGGGACAGGAAGGGCAATGTGGCTGAGGATGGCGATGATGCTTTGCATACGCCCCAAGCAAGAAAATAAAGAGACAGCAAACAATGACCAAGGAGGCCTAACCGGGACTTGTTTTACTCTTTGACATGCTACCAGCAGTTTTTAATCTCAGAAGAAGATTAAAATTAAAAAAAAAAAAAAAATCATTACAATGATGAAAAGGTACGACACATGAGATACTATACTCAAATCATCCGCGTGTCGTCGTCTCGTTTATACAGTAGGCACAAAACAGACCTAGAATCACCTGCAACAAATGGCAACCAGCGTTGTTCTCACCCCTAAAGAAGTACTGCTAGCCTGATATTTATAGTCAGCCGTAGCTGCGTTAACCTTTGTGCTTAAATTGCTTAGCTTAGGCCTCCTTTCTTTGGCATTGCTCACCCATGCCGTAAAGGAGTGAAGACTCGTACTGAAGACAGTAATGGAGAGAGGAACAACAGCAACAATAAAAAAAGAGAGATTAATTGTACAGTACATACATACAGTATCTTCTCTAAATCGTGATCAGTTGTTTATTGGTTGGCAAACAAGCTTCACTTTTACAACAAATATTAGTAATGAGGTCATTCAACTGTTGAGACCGTACAAAATGGATCATAAATTAAAAAAAAAAAAGAAAAAAAGAAAAAAATAGGAAGAATTCATACTCCGTGTTGCTAATTTACCTCCAGAAAGCCTATGTTACTTAAAAATCCTGTCAAATAAATAAATTTCCTGTTAGGAAAAATAATAAACAGAACACTTTTTTTTTTGTTTTTAAAAATCACTGCAAAGTACTTTTTAACTCACTATGCATCAATCGATTTTCTTCTTAACCACTGCAGTACAAGTGCCTAAACCGGGGACCAGACGGAGCCGTGAAGGCCCTTTGCTCCTCCAGGGAAATGGCTGTCTCCTGTAGAAGCCCCACTACAACTATAAAAAAATCCTCTCAGCTCCTGGATGTGACCCTACAGCCTGGCTGAGGGGCTGCTCGCCAAGGACGCTTCACAGGATTATCGTCACAATCGGTTGCGCACTGTCAACGGGGAAGTTTGCCCTGCTCTAGTCTGCCAAAAGGGCTGCTGGCAATAAGCCAGCTGAAGAAAGTTATACAGCGAGGAAATTAAAATACTGCCTTGGCTGAAAAGAAATGGTGATGGCGTTACTAAAAATGGTCATTAGAAAGTGATTTTTTTTTTCTTTTTTTTGCCCAGTGAGATTTTTTTAACTGGGATGGGGAGGGGACAGAAGGGAGGAACAGTGGAAGAGGGAAAACAAAATTTAAAAAAAAAAAAAAAAAAAGGAATTATGAAAAACCTTGCTCCTACTGGTAGACAAACTTACAAGACCAGCACAACAGAAAAAAGTTCTTTTTTTTTTTTTTTTCCACTACATTAACAGGGACGCAAGTTCTGGAGGAACAGAAAGCAGACTATATGTGCAATGCTAGTATCTGTACATTACATAGAAATTGTTCGCTTCTCTTTTTCTGCCATTAGTTTTTATCATCCGTTAATACAGCAAAACATAAAATACGCCTTTAGCACAGAATTCTAAGATTCCCTTCCATCTCATTAAATTTGTTTTTGCTTTGTTTGCTCCCGCAGCAAAGGGCGCTGCGGTGAAACCAAGTTGTAAGTGACCAAAACCCATGACGTGATCTGGATTGGTAAGAAAGAGTTTTGCTAGCTTGTTTTTGTGCAGCGCTCCCACCTAGATGCATCATCGCTACTAGTTTCAAATGCACATTTTTGGCCTTTTATTTTTTTTTATTTGCTTTTTTTTTTTCCCTCTCTTAAATCAGGTCCTCAGCATTAAGAGTAACACAGCATCAAGGATTGTTTAAACAAACACAGCATAACTTGAAAAGGCCACAAAGTGTGCCGTTATCTATTTTATCTATCTCTTTCATTAACATAATGAAGTCTGTCTGGAGGGAAGGGGCGGGGGGGGGGGGGGGGAAAAAAACGGCCTAAAAATTCCAGTAAAAAAAGTCCGAGAGTTTCCTTTCGAACAGCATGAAGATTTAGGAGTACACACAATATTACCACTGTTTGGATTAACTCAGAACAGTAAACCGAGCATTACGGAGGGGCTTTTTTTTTGTCTCTTTGCTTAATTTTTGCTGAATCTTCTATAGACTGGTGACCAAGTGAGGGGGTCCTTTTGCATTGCCGTCCGGGGGGGTTCCCTCTTTGTTTGGCGGGACTATAAAACCATCGCTGCTGCCTCGACCTAGCTGGTAGTAAGTGTGTAGCTGATGGACGTGGTTCCTGGAGCCGAGGTTGGGCATGCTTTTGTAGTAAACATCGTCGGTGTCACCACCGCCACTTTTGGCGGGCGGGGGATCGGTCTGGGTGCTGGCGGTGACGCTTTCTGTCATGGGCATGCCAGCCAGTGCAGGCATACTGGTGTAGAGAGAATCCCTGTTGGGCGACTGGAGGTCGTCCGTGTGCTCGTTGGTCAGCAAGGGGAAAAAGCTCTCACTGTTGTCTTGAGGGATGCGCCGCCGGCTGTAGAGGTGAGGCTGGTGGTTGTCCGCTGAGTACACCCGGGGGGGCAGCAGGGGGGCGTCCGACTCCTCATGGATGAGCTCCAGACCCAGGCTCTCCTCGTGGGTGAAGGAGGTGGCGTCGTCCAGCACGATGGCATCGTCCTCGCTCCCGCCGCCCACGCTGTTGACGAGTTTGTTCATCAGGTTGCGGCTCTGCTCGCTGGAGCGCTCGTGGTTGTTCAGGTAGGAAGGGATGTAGTTGGAGGTGAGTTCCTTCAAGATCTTTTTCTCAAGGGCGTTCTCAGTGTGGTTGTACCCACGGTCAAGGATTTGCACGCAGTTGCTGAGGTACTCGCCGCTGGCGATGCTGTAGCTGTTGCCGTGATTACCATTCAGTGGTAGAGTATCCGTGACACTTGTATCCCTGGCATTGTTCAGAAGCCCCTCTGAAAAACATTACACAAGAGAGGGTGACTTGTACAAACAGGACACTCACGCAGGACGTGCACACTCAAACCCCCTTCCTAGGCTGCTGAGGCTGCTGGAGCTCGGCAGCGAGGAGAGTGTTGCGGCCAGAATAGGAGGGTGCAGCTCCAGCAAACTGGCATAAGGTCTTCCCATGGAAAAAATGGAAAGCACCGTCAAGTATGTGACTTGATGCGGCAAGAGCTGGGGTGGGAAGGAATAACCCCTTCTTGCTGGTCCTCCTATGGCTCTTGTGCTTTGCTCTACATATTCCCCAGGGGAGGTAAGAAATAGGTGACCTTGGGCTGGTCCCAATTGCCCTGACTGCAGGTGCTTTGGAGGAAGGGGGCAATTTCCCCCAGCTGAGGGAAAAGTATTTGCAGCCCAGGTTAAACATTACCCAAACTTTGTAAGTGTACCCTTCCTAGAGGAAAAAAATAGATCCGCTCTCCCCTTTTGCTGGGCAAGCTGCCAGGGGAAAGGCATAAGGCCTGAATGGAGGGATTTGGGGATTAGCAAGGCAGAGGCACAACGTGCTTCCTGGCCCAGGCTTTTTTGGAAAAAGGCTCTGGCTCTACCTCTCCTGGCACAAGGGCACGGCCAGAATTACTGACTCCACACTGGCCGAGTCAGTGTTGGAGGCAGCTGCTGTGGGGTCTTGCGAAGCCTTTAAAAATAGCTCCAATTTCACTTGCAAAGTTAAACTCTGCTTTAAAGCAGAGGGTTCAGTGGAAGGTACAGAAAGTACCATCACCGCCACAGTATGGTGGGCTGAGGGGAACTTGTGAGGAGTAACGGGGTCTTGGGGTGCCCACCCCCCAACTAATTGTCTATCGCATCTCCGAAGGTGTCTCAACACTGTCAACATAAGGCTGGAGCTTGGCTCTTTCCCAACGTGCTACGGGAGATGGCGGGGAAGTGCTTTGAGAGCAATGCAGCGTGAGTGGGCAAGGCAGAAGAAAATCAGGCCCAGCATTTAAGCCACCACACTGTTGTTTGGGATTACTGGCCTCCTTGGAAGGAGTGCAGGCGTGGGGATGCAAGAAATAACGTATCAACCTTTCAGCTAAGGGCTTCCGGCATTGCCAAAAAACAGTAAGCAACTCCCAGCAAGCCGTGGTGGATTAGAGGACCCATCAGCTGACAATTTCAAATGAACAGTTGCTCATACCATGCTTGGTACATGGCACGTGTACCTTCCGAAAATACAGGATTCGGTCTATATCTGCAATGGAGTAGTTGCTGCATGTCAAGACTGGAAAGCATTACTGCAAGCTTTCTTGCTTTTGATTTAAATGGCCCAAATATGTTGGTCACCTTTTAGGTTTCTGAAGCTTAGAGCATGCTGCTGTATCCCAGGTTTCACAATAAACATGGTAGCGATGCCAAAAAATCAACTAGCCATCACAGATATAGCACAAAGCCATTGATTTTCATGGTGGAAGCTCTCCAACTGAGTCATGATGCTTGGGAGAAATGAAAAGTGAGCGTTTTGTGGGGAGGACTGTATGTAATGGGTGACAGGTACAACAGCATCTGTCTGATGGTCACGTTGAGTAACGTATGCATTGAGGCGCTGAGTGCTGTGCTTCTGCTGCCAATGCATGGAGCTGGGGTTTGGTGGGGAACTAAAATGGAGGCACCGCAGGTGAGAACAAAGGGGGTCTGCAATGAAACATTTCATTAAAAATGCCATGACCTCGCAAATAAAAATGTTAAGTTTAAAAAAAATCATATGCACAGTTATATGAGAAACTACACTCGGTAAATGATACCACAAAAATGAGAAAAAAACAAAGAAAGCATCATCTAATCTCATCTATATATATATGTACACATACATATATATATACATACATACACACGCATACACGTATATATACATATGTATATTCATATTCTTTTGATTTCAAAACTGAGATGAATTTCCTTTATTAACTACATCATCTATATGTGATGCAATAAAAGTGAACTAAAAAAAATTACATTTGATATGCAATGTTTAGCTTTACTCCCATACTTGTCTCTCTGTAGGGCTCTAAACGACAGCATGAAGAAAAGGAAAGAAAAAACAACAAGTAAGCTTACAGCGACAGTAGGAGAAACATGAATAAAAAGCAAATTGATGATATGTAGAAAAGAGCGTTAACAGAAATAATTTCCACTGCCCAGAATACATGAATTTGTTACATGGTTTATTTCAGGTTAAAAATATTGACATTTTAGACAGAAAAATTATTTTACGCGCAATATTCAATAGACTACATTTTTATTAAAAAAAATCACATTTAAAACATTTTCCAATGCCATTATAAAATGTTCAGCGTGCAACACAAATCAAGAAATAATGCCTGGAAATTTAAGAAAAGTCTAAAGCTGGTAACGGTCATGCTTGAAAAGACAGGCACTGTCAACATCACTTCCAAAGTCTTAAAATAAATGGCTTTACTTACTGTTAGTTATAATAACCCCTGGCAGTTGAAACCAAAATCTGTTTCCTTGCTTAAAAATGTTTTGCTGTCCATCCTTTGCAACAGTGCTTTGTAAGAGTATGACTTTGCTCATCACGAGGCTGCTGGCATTTTACAAATTTTGGTAGGTCTGCTCTTTTTTTAACTGAACACATGGCAAACTACATGGACTTTGCAAAAAAAATGTAATAGGAACAGTAGTTCAAATAATGGCATCGCTAAATGAAGCTGTTCAGAATAAAGGGTTAAAACAAGAAGAGCCAGAGATGAAGATGAAGAGCCAGTGATAACTCTCAGCTTCCCACTTTGCAACAGTCTGTGGCATGCTGGGGTTTAATCGGAGCTCATTAATGGGATTGCCGCCTTCTCTTAAAATTAGCACTCATGAAAGCAGTTAGGTCATTTCAAGAAACTCCTGTGTCCGGGAGACCGAGCCAGCGTACATCCGTCAGCTGCCAGTGGCGATGAGCGCTTGAGCACATGCTGCAGGGTGCCAGACCCCTCACCTACGCTCTCCTCCTTCCTCTAGGCTCTGCGTCTCAGCAAGGAATAGCTTTCGCCACCGGGAAATGGGACTTTGGCCTTTTAGGGTCTGATTCCCTGCCTCTTTTCAAGGGGTTTTTTTAAGGCTCCCAGCCCCTGGTGAGTCTCTACTGCAGATGGGGCAGCTTCGGCTTGAGGAGAGAGGGTATTTTAAAACATGTAACTGGGGAGGGGGAAACGAAAGGATGGACCAGATCACGCCCCAGGTGTGTTATAGCATGCTGTCCCTGTCAATGGCCAGCACCAGAAGTGATAGATGAAGGTGCAAAAAAAAATCATAGCCTTAGTGATGTGGAATGAGTTAGTTGGGTGATGTTACCTAGCAATGCCCCTCACCGCACACCAGTCCCAGCCAAGGCACACCCAGAGATGGTGACAGCGTCTACTTTTACAATGCACTACCATCACTTTAGCCTGCCTGCTACTGCAGCATCCTTAAATCCCCAAGAACCGCCAAGGCCATTAGGCCTGGTTGGTTTTGCTAACCGTTGTTTCTGCTGCGGCATCTCCTAATATTCACAGTTTGTAATTGCCCAGGGACAGTAGCCAGTTTGAAAAGCAATAGCTATACCAGTTCTATGGTCATTAATTAACTTGCAGCCTCCTGAAAAGAATGGGTTCAGTTCTGCTCCCTCTGAAGCCAATGGCAAAGCTCCAGGGGCTTAAATGGGATCAGTACTGGTCCCACTCTCATCTCCCACAGGTGAAGCCTGGGTAGGTTTCTCTGTTATCCATCTGGCTGTGTTGCACTAAATAGCACTTGCAAATCAATTACCCTTTTTTATGGAATAAAATGGTGTCAGCTCAGGTAACTGTATCAGAATCTAGTCTTAAAAATCAGAAGAACACAACGTTATTAAAATTCACGTAAAACCTTTTTGTCGCATTTCTGCCCAAATCACTTGGGTTCAGTTGAGGCACTCAGACCTGAACATCAGGACTTCTCAAGCTAAATGATGACACATTACTTACTGCCACTTGATTTAAAAGTCCCCCAAACCTCAGTGTTATCATGCAAGAAACTATACAGAACATCAAAGCTTATTTTGACATTTGCAGTACACTGAAGTTCTTAAAATTCAGAGCGTTTCATGTTTAACAGTAGCCCTTTTTTAAAAAGCATTCATGGAAGCAAATTTGTTGCACAAAGTTAGCATAGTTTAGGAAATTAATGAACTGCAATAAGGTCAGATGTGTGCTTTCCTTGTGCTTTGAATGAAAATACCCTAGTGATACAGTTCAGTATCTATTTCTATCATAAACAATACGCTGCCATATAGTACAGAGGGGGTTTTCCTGCTTGCATTATAACCATCACTATTTTCGCTTCCTTACAAATCCTTTACTGTAAAGGGACGCTTTCATTGGGAGCAGAGAGCTGAAAGAGTGCTGACATACCTGCGCTTGAATGCAGCGTTACTCTAACGATTCAGCCACCTCGCAAGCAAGCCAAAAAAAGAAAAAAAAAAAATCCCAGGGAAGTGGCAGAGCAGGACGGAGCCACCAACCACCAGGAGCTGGCAGAGCTCTACACTTCCCAGCTCCTCCCCAGGTCCTGCTTAAACACATCTGCCTCTCCCTCACGGAAGCATCAGGACATCAGCTTACAAACATGTTCCCTTCCCACAGCTGGAGCAGAGACAAACACGTAGGTGACAAGAGACGGATTTCTATGGTGGAAACCTCCGTAAGGTACAACTGACTCTACCTGTCTATTTTCCAGTGCCGAAAGGAGGATATGCAAGAGCTTCTAGTTTCACTACATCTTTTTCTATATTTTTTTTTCTTTCTAATAGCACATGTAAAATGTATTAATGCAAATGGCACAACATTTCTTACAGTATCTAAGCTCTGCTTTTTGGAGCTGATCTATGCTTCTCACTTCAGCTGTCATTTTTCTTGGGGATCAAGGGCAGTTTTGCTTTATTTTGCATTTTTTCTCCTGCACAAGCTGGTATGCCGCTGACCAAATTTCTCCATACAATTTCAAATGAGACCAGCTTTGGTGGCAAAGGCCATTTTAGCTTCACTTACCTTCAAAGGTGTTCCAGTTCCTGAAATGAATGATTTAACAAGGAAATGCGCTGACAACAAAGAGAGGAATGGATACATCCAACAAAATACACACACAAGACCAAAACAATACAAAAGCAAGGAGATTGAAAAAAAAAATCAAAATCATAACCACTATGAATGCTTTGAGTAGAACTGACGAGGGTCTCTCAAAGTGAGTTTGATTGCTCATGGAAAAAAAGCCTCTGGAAAATGGAAAGATGCATTGAAATGAAAGGGGAGGGGATCTTTTTTTGTGCCCCGTTCCAAAAAAACAAAGTGTGTGTGCATGGGGAGGAAAAAAAAAAAAGAAAAAAAAAAAGGAAAGAAATGGGCCAAAATAAGCCACAGAAAATGGAATTCTCACTAGAAAAATTAGAGAGAAACTCCAGCACACCTTGTGCGTTGTACATGCTGACAGAAGGGTTGTTATAGACCGCCGATTCCCCGAGCAATGTATTATAAGGGTTGTTAGTGCCATGAGGACGAAGCAGAGCATTGGTTATAAGATGATTAGCCATGGCTCCTGGAGCAGCCCGATAGAAAGACAGAGAAAAAAAAAACAACAAAAAAGGTCAATCAGGCAAATGTGGTATTAAAAAAAAGGGAAAAAAGAACATTCAGAATGACAACAGTTGAAATAGTCCTGATTACAAGCAGCCAGCTAATTAGACTCGGAAAACTGTATGCCACTAAAGCAGAACAGATGTTACTGACGATGCACAAATCCAAACCGATGCAAAAGAAAATGTATCAGAAAGCAGATAAGCTACATTTATGGTGATTCCCCAGTTGCTCGGAGTGTAAGCAAGGCTATGCCCACATGCTTGCTACAAAGAAAGAAAGGAAGATGGCAGCCTACACAATGTGGGGGGGAACTCTCTGGAAAGTGCCAAATGAGTAAAAAAAAAAATATAATGACTAACAGAAAACAGGACATTCAACTCCCATTATGGGCTAGGATCTCTTTTACTGGTCCTTTACAACACATCCAAAATCGAAAACGCAGAATTAAAAAGAAAGGATGGAGAATGCGGCCTCTCCACAGGCTCTCAGCACTTCTCAGAGAGCAGCTCTTTCTCATGTCCAGGAGGGTGAGTTTCGCTTCAGCTACTGCTCTGGTAAACACTGTCAAGCACATCCACAACCACCCAAATCCACCCTTGAAGGCAAGAGCATCAGGCATTTCTATCAGGAGTGAGCGAAACCAAAGACACATGTTTCAAGGCTCTCTGTTTGCCCCGCAAACACCTTGTTTCCCCACTCCCAGACCTCTTTGCTGTCATTTCCAAGCACTCAGCCAGCAGTTGTCCTCCCACTTTGGTTTACCCCTTGCAGTCGCAGCCTCTGGACTTGTGTTTTTCAGGATCATCACGGCTTGGCAGATGGCTGCCAAGACCTACCTTGATTCCTATCGCAGGCATCAACACATGAAGCAAAGACTTCCCCCACCTTTTAGCTGACCTACAGGACCAAAAACCCATTAAGCCCTTGCTCCAAATCTTTGGGATCCAAAGAGATGACCAACTCAAAAACTTGCCCCCAGGGCCAAGCCCACTGTCATCAGTAGAGACCTAGAGCAGGAATACTCAAGGACACACCATGGTTTTTACCTCCAGAGCTAAACTGTTAAGACAAAACCGGTAGAAAGGTAAAGTGAGTCTTTGGTGGGGCAGCTAGAGCTAGCCAGGACAGGGCTCTCAGCCAGCTCAGATCACCTGGCTGTCACCAACATCTGATAGCCTCAACCCCAAGCAACGAAAAAGGCAATCCCCAAACCCAGCAATCCTGGCAGGGGTTGTGTTCGTCAATGGCTGGGGCATGGAGACCCCATTTGCCTCTTTTAAGGGTGGAGGTAGCCCCGTGGCATGGCGGAGGCAGTCTTTGCGAGGCATGTGGGGTGCTGGGTACAATCTCTTCTCTGCAGCTCATTACCTGATTTTTCTTTCCTTTCTTCTTTTTTTTCTGGATGGAGCTGCAGAGGAGCCCCAAGGGCCTACGGCTAGTACAAATCCCCTTAGTGGTGAGCTCTCTGAAAGCTCACACCTACTAATTATTTTAAAAAAAACAAAAACTGGCCAAAACTAAGGCTAGGTGGAGGCCTCCAGAGCTGCCTTTTGCAGTGCTCATACGCTGGCCTGGCTCCATTTCCTGGGACGGTGCTTCTCCATGTCTGCACAGCTAAAGGAAAGACCAGACTGCTCACCTGCCTCTCCTTCATCTGCCCCCAGCCCTTCCCAGCCCCAGGTGTATGGTGTCAGCGGATCACTTAATCAGTCTTTTGAGCACAGGACAAAGTAGAAGGCGGCGCTGTATGGGGACTGCATGCCAGGGAGGCTCCTCGACACATGCAGCTGGAAAAAAAAGACTTGTTTTCTCTCACCTGATATTTTTGGCTATGCTGATGGAAAGCAAGATGAGCTGCTGTGTTTGGAAATAAGGAAACAAAGCTGTCTCCTGTAAGAAAACATTATATGAATGCTTAACTAAGCAACCTTGAACGTAACTAATAGGTAAATGAGTCAATTCTTTCTTTCTGGTAATGTATTTTCCATCAATCTCATGTACATCTGGGGTGGGGGACTGTAGGAACCACTTCTCTTGCACTGGTTTTATACCAGCATGAGTACTAAGTCCATTAAAATTGTTTCTGCTTTCATCCCACTTTTAATCAAGCCAGGCCATAAAAGATTTAAAAAGGGACTCACTTTTATAGAGGTAACGGGAATGTCCAGAGTTAATGCCAGCCATAAATTCAGAAGTGATATAATCCTCCCATTTGAGATTTAACCCAGTCTTCAACTCTGTCCCTATGAGATTTGATATGGAGCAAAATACACCCGCTGCATGGTTTTGAATGCTTTAGCTTGAGCATCTTTAAATGGCAGCTGCCAGAAAGAGCATCTCACTCGATACATCCCTGATCTGATCTTGTCTAGCAATCCCTAGCAGGCGGGAACAAGCTGATCCTGCCACGGCTCAGCAGGTCGAGCAGTTTCACGTGGGGGATGCTCTCACCTCATGACAAGAGAGGAGAAGGGACCGATCTGTGTCAGCACTTAACGTTTCGCTCGCCTACGTTTGCCAGGGTGGTGGGCTCTGAAGTCAGCTAAATTCACACAAACCTGGCTCTTTCGGGTTGTTACAAACTAGATAGTTTCTGGCAACTTTTAATGCAGATACATGATTCTGACTATAAAAGTGGAAAAAAGTTGAAAATACAGAGTAAGTCATTTTTGCTCTCTCAGGTGTGCAAAAGAGGGGCAACAAACCAGCCAGCCATTCATGTATGCAGCTAGTAAGCAAAAATACTGCATCTTCTTCTGCCTTCCTCTCCCTTGATTGCTGAGGGCGTTAAGATTTTTTAATTTACTGATCAAAATGACACTTTTGATGGCAGTGCCGGGTAGTTTTCCTGATGCAATTCCAAAACAAACCCACTGCTAACACGTTCAGCTACATTTCAATACTTTAGGCCCCAACCAGGCCCCAAGTGCTCTGAAGCAGGTTCCCATCGTGCTGAGGAGGCCACGGCAAACTTCACACTCTCTGCAGGTCACAGTAAATGTTAACCTTTGGCATCTTAAAAACCAAACAGTATGTACCTTGTATTTATTAATTCAGGCTCTTGTTTCTCACTAATTGCTTTAGAGCTGCAACATGCCCAGTCTCAAAGGATGCTGAGAGAGGACTGCATTCAGGCTCCAAAGAGCCTACAGTTAAAGTTTTAGATAAAAGAATAACACACTAAACAAATCCCCATTTATTTGGTTTCTCCTTCCTGGGAGGGAGAAAGAAAAAGGTAACATCAGCCATACATTTAAGTATCATCCTGCCTTTTTCATAACACTTTATCATTGCTATAGCAACCAATGAAGCTATTAGAAAGAGCGGATTAGGAGCAGGCAGACTACCAAATTATGACCCCGTTTGCATGAAAATGGCCTTGGTAATAAACAGCCAACAAAAACCCAATAAGCAAGCACGGAATCAAAGTGGCACGCTCTCCCAAAATACCACGAGAGAAAGCAGAGAAGCTCATTCTGCAGCTCTGCGTGTGGGTGCGCAGCAAAGGCTTGGCGCTGGGGCTGCGATTGCAAAGGTCAATGCGTGTCCAGGGATCCAAAAAGCAGAAAGAACAGGGCTACAGGTGCCCATCGACTGCCTTGAATCTCCTCCCTGGCAGAGCGCTCTCGGGACGTGACCCTCGGCAGCTGTCTGGCTCGGTGTTGGCGATGTGCCTAATATCCTCAGCAAGCAGCAGTTGTTCATCGTTTATTTTTATTTATTCACTCACGGTTGGATCCTCGTCTCTCAGCATCTGCGATGTGACACCGATTTCTCCCAGCAAATACCACAGCCCTGTGTCATCCTTGCTTCCCTACATTTCAGCAATAACATTCCCTATACAAATCCCTCCTTTGCCACCTACCGAAGCACCTGAGCCCAGGACACAGCCACCACTCTTCATTTGCTTTAGTTAGGGTGACTATCTTCAACTCAGCTGTGCTGAAATACCTTTAGTTCTGCTAGTTGAAGATACCCTGCTGAAAGCAAGTGCACTCCCTTTCCAAACCCCTATCACGCTGTGTACATGTGGGAGCATGAATTTGGGGTTGGAAAAAAGGTGTGGCTTCAAATCCATAAGTTCACCTGGGCACCTCTTTGTTCAATATGATGAGATCATCCCAACCAGCAAACATCTTTAACAGCAGAATTCACACCTCTACAAAAACATTCCATACAACCACACTGGTATAACTACAGCCACGAGTCTCCTTGTTTCCACGTATATTTAACCAAAGATTAAAGGTCAATGCAAAAGATAGTTACCAGGCTAGATCTGATATCCAAAATGACATTCAAATTCAGGTTTCTGGCAATGTCAGTGCTCAGGTCAAGGTTTCCTAATGCTGGATGTCCTCAACTGAAAGACTTAAGGACTGATCATGAAGAGAAAGGAACGACGCTATTACAGAAGGAAAGTC
>NW_010522845.1:31525-38113 GCF_000687285.1 Phaethon lepturus
CTCCTGTGTCTCTCACAGCATTTGGAATCCTCGTGATCCAAGTACCGAAGATCCAGCCTTTCTTACTGGCTTTAAAGGCTATGAGAAGGCATGGCCTGTGCTCCAGGTGCACGGGGGGATCTAGTGGGTTGCACTTTTGACTTGCAAACTGAGAAAATCGGATAGGGAAACCAACCAGGACAAAGACAACAAAAATCCCACAATTTTTACCATCACTGTAACCACACACAGATGATTCAGATAGCTACAGTTAGCTGTAGCTGTAGCTTTGTGTGCCTATGAAAACAGGTGTTATTTCAATGACAGTATGCAGCCAAATGGTACCTTTTTCTTTCCTTTCTAAGATAGAATTGATGTCCTTGATGCAGGACAACACTGAACATTGAAACATTTTTTTGGAAGCGTTTGGTTATGACTGTAAGGGAAAACTGTACCTTGTTAAACACAAGTATGAAATCATCCACTCACTGAAAGCAAAGGAAGAAAATGATGATGACAAGCACATATTGCAAGACTCTAGACTGCTTCATTCAGGAAAATAATTCAAATGATTTCTTGTGGGCAGCTGGCTGACAAAGCCACACAAAGACATTTAGGTTAACTTTAATCATCTGCATGGTCCACCCAACAGGAAGGGAAATAGATCCAACTGCTCCTCCAGACTTTCTGAAAAATAATGTCATTCAGCATGGCTCTAACAGGCTGAAACGGCTTGAGCAACACTGCTTTAGCTGGGATCATCTGTCCACATAGGTAACAATGCCCTCGTGTATCTTCTTTGGCTTCCGGTCTTTTCAATTGCATGCGAAAATCAGCTCTATCATAGAATAGAATCATAGAATCTTTAGGTTGAAAGGGACCTTTACATCTAGTCCAACCTCCCCTGCAATGAGCAAGGACATCTTCAACCACATCAGGTTGCTCAGAGCCCCATATAACTTGACCTTGAATGGTTCCAGGGTTGGGGCATCTACCACCTCTCTGGGCAACCTGGGCCAGTGTTTCACCACCCTCACTGTGAAAAATGTCTTCCTTATACCTAGTCTGAATCTACCCTCTTTTAGTTTAAAACCATTACCCCTTGTCCTATTGCCACAGGCCCTGCTGAAAAGTCTGTCCCCATCTTTCTTATAGGCCCCCTTTAAGTACTGGACGGCTGCAGTAAGGTGTCCCCAGAGCCTTCTCTTCTCCAAGCTGAACAACCCCAGCTCTCTGTCCTTGCTACATGCATCTTAGCAGGGTGAAAACTCATTGGGCATGGGGAGATTTCCCCCTCTGCCCAGCAGAAGTGTCAGAAGTGCAATTTTGCTGAGAAAGGAGAGCAAACCAGTTAACAAATTGCATTAGATGAACTAGTGAATCAGCTGAATGCTTCAAAAATGTTCATACAAAAGTCAGTATTTTCCAAATGAAATGTTTTCACTTTTACTTTTTCACTCCAAGAGAGTGGTTTGTATGAAAGCTGAGTTTGACTTTTTTGTATGATGTCATCTTTTCATTAGAGTAGAAACAAAAATAAATAGCTTAGAAAAAGCACATCTGAGTTGTAAGAAAATGTTTCATTACCTCTGACCCAGCAGTTCCAAAATGTATTTTTTCTTGGCCTTTCTTTTGTTTGTTTTCAGAAGAAAGAAACAATAACGAAAGCATGTACTGCTGTGTTTTCGGTCAACCTTCATCTTTCCGTTTTCTCCCCATTTTGCCAACCATGCATCTCCTTTCCTGCAGGGCTAGGGCATGGTGCTCTACTCCTGCCTGCTCTGCCTCCTGAAGCACCCAACTTATGTTGCTGGTCACAGCCACCATAAATCAAGTCCCTCAACTTCTCGCACTTCATATACTTGACTTCAGACCACCCTGCAGAGGCAAGAGACAGCCGGAGAGAACATGGACCATTTCCTGAAGATACTGCAGTGCCTGAGCTATCAGGGAGCACAGTTCAGCCCAGACACAAACAGTATGGTTAGAGATGAATCCTCTCATAAGGAGATTAAAAAACCCCCCACAACATATGCTGCCTTACCCTAACTGTAGTAAATAACTCATCTCCTTAACTCAAATGTTACTGAAATAGCCTCTCTGCACTGATTTCAGTTTGCAAATTCTGGCTGGTTCCGTACATTACTTAGCATTAACTTACTCATTCCATTTCACTTCCGGGGAAAGAAAAAGTAGGTTTGTAGGAGTCAGAGCTCTAGTCTCCTTTGTGACTTTCCTTACCAGCATTCAGTACTGTCCTTTTCTGTGTTACAGCCACAGTTTTCAAGTATTTAAAGAATCCTGGTCTTCCGCATGTTCACTTGCAATTTATTTCAATGATGAATGCAATTATGAAAAGTGAAATCACACATATTTGCTGGAGGACAACAGGTATTTTCAGCATTTTTCCTGGGTCCCTCCAACAAATGCTCTGACATTTAGATTTATTGAGCTGTGTTCTTATAATAGCCAACAGGATTCAGTTAATAAACTTCAATAAACCTCCCTATTAAATTTCTCTCAAATAGGTTTGTTGTCACTTGCAGCATCTAATCTATTCATTGAGAAGCTATTAATAGTGACTGCAGTGAAATGGAGTTTCAGTAAATGAGGTTGTTAAGCTCTGGGCCATCTTCTGCCAAATGAAAGAAACATCCCGTGCTTTTATGCACAGACAGAGACAGAAAGTATTTCTTTGCCCCTTTTTCCCTTCCTTTCTTTTGCAATGATTTCAGATGACAAACCTCTGCTGGATTATAATCTGCAGTCCATAGAATCATAGAATCATTAAGGTTGGAAAGGACCTTCAGGATCATCAAGCCCAACCATCAAACCAACACGACCATGCCCACTAAACCATGTCCTGAAGTGCCACGTCTACACGTTTTTTGAACACTACCAGCGATGGTGATTCTACCACCTCCCTGGGCAGCCTGTTCCAATGCTTGACCACTCTCTCAGTGAAGAAATTGTTCCTAATACCCAGTCTAAACCTCCCCTGGTGCAACTTGAGGCCATTTCCTCTCGTCCTATCGCTAGTTAGCTGGGAGAAGAGACCAACACCCACCTCACCACAACCTCCTTTCAGGTAGTTGTAGAGAGCGATAAGGTCTCCCCTCAGCCTCCTCTTCTCCAGACTAAACAACCCCAGTTCCCTCAGCCGCTCCTCACAAGACTTGTGCTCCAGACCCCTCAACAGCTTCATTGCCCGTCTTTGGACATGCTCCAGCAACTCAAATGTCCTTCTTGTAGTGAGGGGCTAAAAAATGAACAGTATTTGAGGTGCAGCCTCATCAGTGCCGAGTACAGGGGCACAATCACTTCTCTACTCCTGCTGGCCACACTAGTTCTGATACAGGCAAGGACGCTGTTGGCCTTCTTGGCCACCTGGGCACACTGCCGGCTCATGTTCAGCCGGCTGTCAACCAGCACCCCGCGGTCCCTTTCTGCCGGGCAGCTCTCCAGCCACTCCTCCCCAAGCCTGTAGCGTTGCATGGGGTTGTTGTGACCCAAGTGCAGGACCCGGCACTCGGCCTTGTTAAACCTCATACAGTTGACCTCAGCCCATTGATCCAGTCTGTCCAGATCCCTCTGCAGAGCCCTCCTGCCCTCAAGCAGATCAACACTCCCACCCAATGGAGCCATGTTTGAAACACACAGCTAGTCTACATTAATTTATAAATATTTGCCCACCCGTTGATTCCTTCTCAACTGCCTGGAGCAGAAACATTGTCCCAGGACTGGACATGTCTTTTTACCACCAAGTACCCCTTCTGCGAGTTCATACCTCATTGTACTCCAACTATACAAATATGCATTATCCCTAACTGTTCCTGCTTATGCTTATTTCTCACTAGACCTGAGCTCTTACCCAAGACGTGCAGATACTCCTGCCTACGGTGCAAATTGGACCATACTTATAGCAATCTATATAAGCAGCTATGCTTTCTTCCTTCCTCCTTCACAGTCATCATATTAAGATTGCTCTGCAGCAATATTCTGCTGGATCTAATACTCCCCAAAGCCTGCTCTGATTTCAGAAATTGCCTTGCCCTTGCTTTTCTTCTTTAAATCTGATCCACCTAATGACTGAACTTCCAATTATATGGCTGTCAATCCTAAAATCAAAGACAGTTCATAATATCTCCCAAAGGAAGAATGTCATGTCACTCACTGAAATCACTGCAACAAATCTCAGCTAACTCAGTCCCAGGCAGCAGACAGGCAAAACAAAACAGAAGACAATCAACGGTGGGATTCATTTTGCACGTAGGCAGAAATAGGAGTTAAATTCCCTAAGTTTTGATCTTTGATGCAGAAAATCATAATCTCCACGGCGTAAAATGAACGGCTGATTGGGGAGAAAAAAAAAAAAAAAAGAGGTAGAAAGAAAAAAACAGTAGAGGCAATTTGCTAGTCCGAAAAGATGCTGAGTTTCCTTTGCAAACAGAAAATGCTCCTCTGCTATCACCTATCTGGAACTTCTCTCTACTTCATATGTGATTATCGGGATGGGCCATTTTCAGGCCAGATGCTGACATTTAGCCAAACCGACAGTCACTTAACAGGGTTGCAGAGATCTATGGCTTTCAAAAAGCAGTCCCTCCCGGCTGATTCGGTGCAACTGTGTGTGGACTACTGCCTCCAAATATGCCCTCCATCTGGGTGATGGACCCCAGGCAAGGGTATCCATGGGGTCAGGTGAGGATATGTGTAATCTGTAAGGGACAAGAAGGAACAGAAGAGCAGAAGGGCATGGGGGATGAAACCAAAGAGCTTCATCAGGAAAACACCAGTGGTGGTGAGATGGGAAGGCAAAGGAGCAGCATCCTACCCTACACAAAATGGAAATTTCAGAGTCCTGGTATAAATTGACCATGCTATTTCCTTTGCAGGCTCTCCCTGGTGTTGTGAGAACTGCTACAAGCATCCGTGATGCTGGGACACCAAGCACTCTTGAACACTGATCTCCCCAGTGAAGAGCAGAAGCTGCAGTGCTCAAGAAACCATGTCTGGAGAAGATGCTAGAAAACAGCCCACAGGCTTGCTCTGGATTAGCAGAGAGATGCTGCCAGGGATTCTCACTCTGCTTCTCACCCCTTGATTTCCACCAAACAGCCAGGGGACACTTACGCACCCCCGAAAACCATTACACCCTTCTCAAGCAGCAGACTGGATCAAAATGGAATAGAAACTGAACTTCTAATTGTACTCCAGAGGCGGGAGGAGAGTGGCAGTGCTGTTGCTGTTTGTGGCTAAACCAGAGGCCTCCAGGCTCCAGGACTGATGAATCCCTTGAAATAAAGACCAAATTTCCCAGGACTGAGGCCTTTTCTAGCCTCTAGTGAGGGGAGATGCTCAAGGGCAAGGATCACTGCATCCCTCAGGTTCATGCAAGCACCTTGCCCCTGCTGACTCAGCAATGGTGAGCAAGGACAGTGTTAAGCACCAACATCTCTCAGAGCTCTGCAAAAAGGATATGTTCTGGAGAAAAGTGCTGTGTCTTAGATTTAAAGCAATGATGATGAAGAAATGAGATTTGCACATCAGCAGATGGTGGTCACTGAATGATCACAGAGGCTGCTGCCCCTACCCGGGCCATCCCAGGCTCAACTTTAAGAAGTCCTCTGCATTTATCTCCGGAAAACCCTGAGCATAACTGAAAACAGAGCACAAAGCATTTAAAGCATCTCCAGGGACCTCAGATTTAAACAGATACACCTCTTGCTCCACACCACATCCCCAGTCATGCAGTGATGGTACTCACAAGAGCGAAGTGTCTGCAGGAGACAGACAATTTTCTTTAGTCCAATTATTTTTTAACTGTTTAGTGCTCAGAAAAAAGAAAGAATGCAAAGCATTTTTATACCCAGGAATATTTCAGTGCATACCCTCTAGGCATCCACAGATGCATTCATGAGCAGGGAAAATAACCTCCAGCACCCTGGACATCCTGGGTGTCTGCTGCGCTGAACCTGCCTACCCCAGTACCACAACAGGAACAAGAACAAAAGAAAAAAAAAGGGATATGGCAAACTTGAAAACATATTTAAAAATTGCAGTGGTCATCCCTAACTCTGCCTGCCAACTTGCATGTTCATACAGCCACAACCTCCTAATTTAAAATGAAAAAATCACCATGCCATAAAACCATCCCTCTGAAAGACATGACATAAGAACTGACTGACTTCACAGGAGAAACTGGGGCACTGTTTGCTTCCAACTGTAAAAAGAAAACAAATGGAAAAAAAACTGAGAAAGTATTTATTCTCTAATATCTTCAAGCCACGAGAAGAGCCATAGGTGTTACTCAGAGCAGGTAAGAAGCATTTAGACAGACTGTGATAGATCAGTTGATGGCACCCTCTGAATATCCTATCAAGACGAGTAGAGGCATTTCCACCTCTCCCAGAGCTTAGCTGCTTGCTATTTGTTTCATATGCAACATAAATTCAGCCGAAATCTAACTGTCACGCTGGTCACATCAATCCATCAAGGAGCAAATGAGCATCTTGAGAAAGGCTGATGCATGACAACAGTAGCGCTTCCATGGTCCAAATTTCCACCAGCTCTCTGCTTTATCTAGGCATCAGCACGAAAAGGTCAACA
>NW_010522845.1:38144-41791 GCF_000687285.1 Phaethon lepturus
ATGGGCTACAATGAGCAGCATTCGCTCTTTGAAGTGTACCAGGGATGGAGTCTGAGATCCCCGGGGGAATCCTGACTTGATTTTCCTTTTTCCATTTTGCTGTTCTCTTTTCTTCTTTTCTCGTCCCCTGGTTGTCTCTCCTTTTAATCACACCAAACTCTACCCTGTTTTTGCTGCTGTATTGCCAAGTTATGTCCAGGCCATGACACCCACCTCCCCTGCAGACAGCTAAACCGTAGCATCTTCATCTTGCAACACTGAGAAACATCCATCAGCCCTTGTCTCTGAGCAGAAAGGGAAGATTTCGGGAAACTGACCCAAACCTGACTCACTGCAGTGTCCCAGCACTAACTCTCAGCTCCCAACTTCTGGAGTGGCAGCCTCCTACCAAAGGCAGAATTTCACCTTCTACTGAGTTTTCTAAATAAGTGCTTCCTACAACTGCGGGATAATACAGCCACCTGAAGGTAATTTAAAACTTCACCCACCCTCCCTGCAACACACACAGTCGTCCCTGCTGAGTTAACAGTGTAGATATGATTTCAGCCTGGAAATCACAGCTTAATTATATTTTTGGGTGGGTGGGAGGAATTTGATGGGAGATTTCATTTAGGAAACAATCAGGTCTCAGTTGGGTTAGAAATCAGGATATTAATGTTCTTCATTTTAATTTTCCTCTCTGACTCAGATTCCCACTGTTTGAATTTGAGCTCAATTTGTTCTGTTCATTATGAAGAAATCCACATGAATTTGACATTAAACTGATTATCTCTGAAAACAGTAGCAATAATTTCCCTTTTTCCTGTGTACATTTCAGATTAAGTCTTTGTGGTTGATATAAAAACACAGGGGAGAAATAATAAAGCAAAGGGAAATCAAGTATTTATTCTTAAGCGCTACTTAGAAGCTGAGACATGCAATGACACTTACACATTTGGGAAGAAGAAGCAAGGGGCAGGGACAAACAATACCCTCATTTCCCATTTCAGCCCATTTGCATGGGAACAAACAGGGAGTGAATATGGCTTTTCTAGCCAGGAATAATAGCTGGTGTGCCAGTACTGGGGATCTTAGGGCTCTGTGATGACTGTTTGATGGGTTTTGCTGACAAGGGCACACTCCCTCTTGAATGGACCCTTAGGGCCACAAGGATGAATTCATATTTAAGACTCACCATCCTGCAGTAAGAGCTGCCAGAGGTCCTGGGCTCCAATCCTGCACCAGCTGTTGGGGTTCTGATGACCCTGATTAGCCTTAGTGACCCTGATGAGACCCATCAGGGACCCACACCCCCTGCTCAGCTCTGGGCACCCAGTCCTTGCCTTGTGTCTGTCTCCTGGCTGGACCTTTGACCTGGGTTGTAGCCTGGTTTACAGTCCTGTCTCTGCAAAAATCTCCTGTTGCTCTGGGCTGTACCCTGGACCTGGTTCATCCCCCCACCTTGTCCAGGGCTGTGGATGGACCCTGCTACCAGCACCCACCTCTGCCTTCTGGCTTAAGACCCTGCGGGACCATGTCCCATCAGTAAGGGCATGGCTTGTGCTTGACTACCCCTCAGTTCCCAGCTCTTCTCCCTCGTGAAACAGCTCTGCTCTTACATATCTCTGGTGCTTCTTGTCCTTCAGACAAGTGGAGCAGCAATGTAGACCACCAAGAAATCCCTCCAGGAGACCTCTGTGGATGAGGGTGGTGAGGACAGTGTGCAGTGCTTTGGGGGTGAGGGACATAAATCATATATGCATACAGCCAAAAGACAAGAGGTGCATATACTCCTGTTTGCATAGGAAGGCTGTTATTGGAATAAACTATTAAACTTGCTGTCTAGTTTGTAAGCCAAGACTCAGACCATTACAGTAGGAGTACAGTACTTGACCCCACACAACAGACTTCTGGAGTAGTTTCTTTTTCAAAGAAATCTGGTGGTTTTACCCCTAGTCCATTTGTTTCCCCAAAGTGGGAAAAACCATTAAGATACAGTAAGCGTTTGCCAAAAATGAAGATATAGTTCCCCTTATCTGCTAACTTGAATGGATATACATAGCTTCATCAGTGCATTTCCTATAACGAAGCACTGCCTCACACTGGTGACAAATTCGTCTTTGTCTCTGCTGCTCTTGAGCCTCACCAAAACAAGGAACACTCCTTTCTTTAACAGATAACTTCCATTTGTCCTCTGGGGAAAAAAAAAAAAAAAAAAAATCACTGCCCCACAACTTGAAAACCTGAAGGGTAACAAAGTACCATGTAGTTCATGATGATTTTTTTTCTCTCCTAGTTGTCTTATATCCAAAGAGAAACTAATTACTGTATTGCCTCTCACCTATGACATGGGTAAAAATAGGCTGGAGTCACACTGCTGTTTCATGCTATGACTGCTGGTTTACAAGGCTGTCTGAGCTATCCAAGTGCTTCTTGACAGTAATGCTCTGAAGGTGCAAACAGACCTGTCCCTCATGCTCCTGAGGTGGCCACTTGGATGTACCCAAAGCTCGGGCCCATGCTGCACCATCAGAGCCCAGCAGTGCTCATGCTTATAGCGGTCCTCTGCAGTCCACTCCTCTTGCCATCAGCACAGTGCTGAGAGACATGCCGATTTCACTTGCTGGCTCCATCCACGGGTACAGCACAGGTCCATGATTAGATTACCAAATCACCACTACAGCAGAATGGGAATAACAGTAATGCTGTTAATTGCTTTTAATCTCTAGCTCTTTTTAAAAACTATCCTTAGCCCAAGTACCAAAAAATCTGCTGTTACAATCAAGCAGTCATCTGCTCCACTTTCTCCTCATGAACTTAACACAAAGGAACTCTGTCTGTTACTTTCCCTTCATACCTTCTACTTTTCAGCCTTCAAAATAGTAAGTTTTAGCAAACAGCCCATCCTGCATACATCTCCTTTGGTCAACTTTTTCAGCATTGCATCCAGGTGCCTGTATAAAGACCTCTTACACAGAATCACATATCATTAAGGTTGGAAGGGACCTTCGGAATCATCAAGTGCAACCGTTAACCCAATACCACCATGCCCACTAAACCATGTTCTGAAGACACATCCACATGTTTTTTGAACACTTCCAGAGATGGTGACTCCACCATCTCCCTGGGCAGCCTGTTCCAATGCTTGACCACTCTCTCAGTGAAGAAATTGTTCCTAATACCCAGTCTAAACCTCCCCTGGTGCAACTTGAGGCCATTTCCTCTCATCCTATCACTAGTTACTTGGGAGAAGAGACCAACACCCTCGTCGCCACAACCCCCTTTCAGGTAGCTGTAGAGAGCGATAAGGTCTCCCCTCAGCCTCCTCTTCTCCAGACTAAACAACCCCAGTTCCCTCAGCCGCTCCTCACAAGACTTGTGCTCCAAACCCCTCAACAGCTTCATTGCCCGTCTTTGGACATGCTCGAGCACCTCAGTGTCCTTCTTGTAGTGAGGGGCCCAAAAATGAACACAGTAGTCGAGGTGCGGCCTCATCAGTGCCGAGTACAGGGGCACAATTGCTTCCCTACTCCTGCTGGCCACACCATTTCTGATACAGGACAGGATGTTGTTGGCCTTCTTGGCCACCTGGGTACACTGCTGGCTCATATTCAGCCGGCTGTCAATCAGCACTCCGAGGTCCCTTTCCACCAGGCAGCTCTCCAACC
>NW_010522846.1:0-1090 GCF_000687285.1 Phaethon lepturus
TCGGCCTCCACTTTTTCTGGCTTCTACCTCCACTCCAGCCTCACATGCTTTTTTGACCTCCGACCTCTTTTCGGTCTCCATTTTCTTCTGGTTTCCAGCCTCCCACCATGTTTTAGCCTCCAGTTTTTTTCTAGCCTCTACAGCCCCTTTTTGGCCTCCCACCACTCTGCAGCCTTCACTTTTTTTATGGTGTCTACTTCCTCTTTTTGGCCTCCCATGCTGTTTTGGCTTCTAGTTTATTATGAACTCTACCTCCCCTCCACCCTCCCACCCCTTTTTAGTCTCCCACTCCTTTTCGATCTGCAATTCTCTTTGGCCACTAACTCCGCTCCAGCCTACCACGCCTTTTCGGCTTCTGAGCCCTTTTCAGCCTCCAGTTTTTCTGGCCTCTACCTCCCCTCCAGACTCACACACCTTTTTGGCCTCCAACCGTTTTTCGGCCTCCATTTTCTTCTCGCCACAAGCTCCCCTCCAGCCTCCCACCTCATTTTAGCCCTCCACCCCCTTTTAGCTTTCCATTTTTTCTAGCCTCTACAGCCACTTTTTGGTCTCCCACCGTTCTTCTGCCTTCACTTTTTTACTGGTCTCTACCTCCCCTTTTCTCTTCCCACTCCTTTTTGGCTTCCCAATGCTCTTTGGCCTTCACTTTTTTCTGGCGTCTACCTCCTATTTTTGGCCTCCCACCCCTTTTTAGCATCCCACCCCTTTTCGGCCTTCATTTTTTTTTCTAGCGTCTACCGCCCCTCCAGCCTCCCAGAACATTGCGGCCTCCCCCCTTTTTTGGTCTCAACTTTTCTCTGGCCTCTACCTCCCCTCTAGCCTCCCACCCCTTTGCGGCCTCCCAGGCATTTTTCCCTCCAATTTTTCTGGCCTCTACCTTCACTCCAGCCTCCCACTCCTTTTTGGCCTCCACTTTTTCTTGCCTCTACCTCCCCTCTGTGGCCTCCCACACCATTTCAGCCTCCACTTTCTTCTGGCCTCTACCTCTTCTTTTTGGCCTCCTACCTGTTTTTGGCTGTCACTTTTTCCTGGCCTCTACCTCCCCTTTGCGACCTCCCACCCCTTTTCGCCCTCTACTTTTTCTGGCCTC
>NW_010522846.1:1646-2271 GCF_000687285.1 Phaethon lepturus
TTCCTTGCAAAAACCCACTCTGTCTTTAGCTCAATGTGTCCTTGGTCATCCCTTTTCGGCTTCCAGTTTCTTCTGACCTCTACCTCCCCTCCAGCCTCCCACCCCTTTTTAGCCTCCCACCCCTTTTTAGCCTCCCACCCCTTTTTGGCCTCCATTTTTTTCTAGTGTCTACCTCCCCTCCACACTCCCAGAACTTTGCGGCCTCCCACCTGTTTTCGGCCTCCCCTTTTTTCTAGCCTCTACCTCCCCTCTAGCCTCCAACCCCTTTGCGGGCTACCACCCATTTTCTGCGTCCACTTTTTTCTGGCCTCTACCAGCTCTTTTTGACTTCCCACCACTTTTCAGCCTTCACTTTTTTTTCTGGCCTCTACCTCCCCTCTGTGGCCTCCCACCCCTTTGCAGCCTCTACTTTTCTCTGGCCTGTACCTCCCCTCCAGCCTTTCACTTCTTTTTGTCTTCCCACCCCTTTTCAGCCTCCACTTTCTTTTGGCCTCTACCTCTTCTTTTTGGCCTCCCACCCTTTTTTGGCCTCCACTTTTTCTGGCCTTTACCTCCATTCCAGCCTCCCACTCCTCTTTGGCCTCCCACCCCCTTTTCAGCCTCCACTTTTTCTGGCCTCCCACCC
>NW_010522846.1:2422-3268 GCF_000687285.1 Phaethon lepturus
TGGAGGGGACTCTATAGCTGCTGGAACACTGTCTCCATGGCCAGGATGCCACTCTGGCCGTCCTGGATGTATATCTCCATGATGCGGGAGGACTTCTGGGATCGGAGGCGACTATCTAATGGTGGGAAAACCGTCTCTATGATGGGAATGCCACTCCAGCTGTCCTGGTGGTATGCCTCCAGGATCTGGGAGGACTTCTGGGATCATTGTCGACTCTCTAACTGTGGGGAAAATTGTCTCTAAAGTCCAGAATACTAGCCTAGCTGCCCCAGAGATATGTCTCTCTGATCCAGGAGGGTTTCTGGGATTGGAGGTGACGGTCTAGTTGCAGGACCTCCAGCTCTATGACCAGAATGCCACTCAAGCCATTCAGCAGGTACGTCTCCATGATGCCGGCGGACTTCTGGGATCAGAGGCGACTCTCCAGCCATGAGAATACCACCCCTGTGACCAGAATGCCACTGTAGTCCTCCTGGACGTATGTCTCCATGATCCGGGAGAACTTCTGGGTTTGGAACGGAGTTTCTAGGTGCGGGGACACATTCCATACAACTGTAATGCCACTCTGGCTGTCTGGGAGGGATGTGTGTATGCTCTGCTTGGACTTCTGGGATGGGAGGGGACTGTCTAGCTGTGGGAACACCGTTGACAACGAAAAAACACAATTACAATGATAAGAGGGCCTGTCTGGCCATCCTGGATGTATGTCTCGGCGATCTGGGATCGGAGTGCTGTCTCTATCTGCCGTAACAGCATCTCTATGATCAGAATGTCAATCTAGCCATCCCTGAGGTATATCTCCACGATCTGGAGGCCGGCTGGGATCAGAGGGGTCTCTCCGGGTGC
>NW_010522847.1:0-4629 GCF_000687285.1 Phaethon lepturus
TCCTACCCTCCAGCAGATCAACACTCCCGCCAAACTTGGTGTCCTCTGCTGTATCATACTTCTTTTATCAGAATCACTCCACTAATGGGTTAATAATGGGTTAATCATCAATTTCTGCTGCTAAACTCATAAACAATCAATCCGCAGGGGAAAAAAAAACATGTAATAGGAGATTTTTGAAAGCACATCTATATATACAGCTTCCATGGAAAGGCTGTGAAGTAATAAAAAATAGCTACAAAGGAAAATATTTAGGGAACTGATATTGATCCCATCCATTTAGAATACACATGAGGAAGAGATCACTTGATTGCAACACATCCTGAGGCTTCTGAAAGATTACAAGTGAACTTATGTTGACTTCTTCAGAAGTCTCCTGGAAATTCCCTTTGGAAAAAATATTTGAGCAGTAGGTTTCTTTCCTTTTTGAAGCATAAGTACACATATTCCACATGACACCTGTTTTCTTTATGAAATAACTAAAGAAACATAGATACCTGTCTTGTCAGAAATACTCTTCTCTAGCATTTCAGCTAGGCTAATGCAGTAGTGTAACAGACTGTCTATATATGTAAGACTCTGGGACATAAAAAAAACCAAAACATACTTTGAACAACTCATTTTTCAATAATTATTATCTCCCTTCTGGGCTCATTTGTGAAGGATGATGGTGAACAACTTTTCTGTTTTGTTTTGTTTTGTTTCAGCAAATACCAAATTTGTATGTTTATATTTGATTCCAAGTTTTGGAAGCACTAATGCATTTGTAATGAAAAAAACAGACCAAATACTTCATGTATTTACACATGGAACAACATCTTGTCTTAGATGGGATTGCATAGGATGTGAATGAGTGGAGAATTTGTTGTATCATGACTTTCCCTAGTCTCAGGAAGAATGGATTTCATTTCTGTGAGCATGTACACTTTTAAATTTAACTTTTCCTCTTCCCTGTTCTTCCCTTCAGCTCCCAACACCATCTGGAGAAAGGGAATGGAAGCCTCTGGCAACTCCTTACTGAAGACAGAAGGTGACTAGAGGCTATGAAAGATGGGAAAATGCTGCGTTAAATTCAAAATGCAATGTCTTCTTATGTGACAGGGAGACCTTTCTCAAGACCCTGCAGAAGTAGAATTAATTAAGGAACATCCTTAACATCACCATTTTTCACTCCAAGTGCAAAGCATATTTTTTGTCCTTGTCATTTCTAGCATAAGCACATATAGCAGCATGTGTCAGTGTATATATGTATACAAATTCTGAAACATAACACTCCACTGCACACAATTCTCTCCCTGGGGAGAGAGGGAGAGAGTCAGCAAACACACACATGCCAGATGGTAGTTGCATTGCTCAGTGCACTGCTGGAAGGCACTCAATTATTGCAGAGACATACACAACACAGAGCAAAAGCAGTCTCTACAGAAGAGCCACTTTTTGGTGCTCTGTGTCTTTACACCAGTCCACACATGCAATCAAACAAAGGACAGTGACATTTTCTAGATTTTACATGGGTGGATGCAGAGGCTGGAAGGTGAATCAAAAGCAGGGTTCTGGTTCAAGTATATCCTTTAATCTTCTGTACCACCATCACAGCATAACGCTATGAATAAGACCACAAGCATACAAAGAACTATCAAAGAAACTTGAAAGAACTTCACAAATTTTATCTGGTCGACACTGCCAGCCCTCAGTTTACAGAATTTCTATGGAATCCTCTTAATTTGGATACAGTTTTCTCAATTCAGTCATAAGTATTAATCATTTCCGTTTATTGTAAGGTAGATTTGGTAGCATGTTTTGATTACCTGATACTTTCCACTGCAGAGGATTCTGCAGGAAGCTTTACTTTGAGAATTGTACTGAAGGCTAATGCTTTTGCCAGCCTTTAAAAAACAGCAGATAGAAATTTCAGGTGGCAACTTGTCTTTTAAATTTATTCTATGCAATTTCACTCAAATTTTGCAGGATGATTTAAGGGGAGGGGGAAATGGTGTTTTCCTCCTGTTGCTTGTGCTTCTTGGAAGATTTTGCCAAGGTAAGGTCACTTGAAACAGCTGCTGAAACTGCTAAGGGAGCAGGGAGATCAGAGTAAGTCTACATGGCTATGAGGTCCGTCCCATTGTTCAAGTGCTAAGTGGGTATGTATTAAGGTTTCAGGAGTCACAGCAAGCTCTAGATCTACAAGGCAGTTATGCTTAACAGTGCTTAACATTAAAATGTGTCATTACCTTCTTTCCCCTTAGAAAACCACACAAATCTAAGAAAATTATGTTAAAATAGTGGCAACTGAAGTTCTTTGTTTCACTATGCAAGTTGGACTCTGCCTTCTTTTGCACAAGGGCTGAACCAGATGGCCACTAAAGAGTGGTCAGTTTGGGTGGACACTAGTAAATCTGGCATTTCTTTACTTTTGGGAATCTGATTTTTCTACCAAAATTATAATATTCTAGTTCTAAGCACGTGATTATTATTTGGTGGTTGTGGGCCTTCCTGGCAGCTGATATAAGAAGAGGTTATTATTCAGGACTTTATCCACTAACTAATTATAAATACATTAAGCTTACAGTGAGTTGAAAGACCAGAAAACCAACATTGTACCTGTAATTAGAAATTGTTTTCAATAAAGGAGGATCAGACTTGGACAGCACTAACAGGTGGATGAGCTGGACAAGTCTATAAGAGGACAGGCACACTCACATCTGCTTATCAGGTGTTTCACTACATGTGTGTATTTTCAGTAAGGGGGTTAAAGTGGTTTCAAGGCTGAAGTTCAGAGGTCTATAAGCAATACTTAAGTATTTCCTCCATCTCTAAAATGCACATATAAATTTAGAACAGAGAGAGAGGAGAGTGAATCAAAATCTGCACATTAAAAAGACTGGATTTTTTATTGTTGTTCTAAACCAACAAAATTTAGCAGATGGCCCACACAGCATTGTTGCATTTTTCTGCACAAAATAAGCTCTAGTGCTACTCTCATTTTATGTCTTTATGTGTGTAAATTAATGTCATGGTTTAACCCCAGCCAGCAACTAAGCACCATGCAGCCACTCACTCACTCCCCCATGGTGGGACAGGGGAGAGAATCAGAAGAGTAAAAGTGAGGAAAGTCATGGGTTGAGATAAAGACAGTTCATAGGTAAAGCAAAAGCTGCGCATGCAAGCAAAGCAAAACAAGGAATTCATTCACTACTCCCCATGGGCAGGCAGGTGTTCAGTCATCCCCAGGGAAGCAGGGCTCTATCACGCATAAGGGTTTCTTGGGAAGACAGACGCCATAACTGTGAACGTCCCTCCACCCCTTCCTTCTTCTTTGTCCCAGCTTTATATACTGAGCATGACGTCATATGGTATGGAATATCCCTTTGGCCAGCCTGGGTCAGCTGTCCTGGCTGTGTCCCCTCGCAGCTTCCCGTGCACCCCCAGCCTTCTCGCTGGCAGGCCAGCACGAAAAGTGGGACAGTCCTTGACTGCTTAGCAACAACCCAAAACATCAGTACGTTATCAACATTTTCTCATCCCAAATCCAAAACATAGCCTCACACTAGCTTCTATGAAGAAAATTAACTCTATCCCAGCTGAAACCAGGACAATTAATTACATGCTATTGAAACTAATCAAAATACACTGATATCAGAAATGGAGAAAGATGAGACTCAGACATGGGAGAAGAAAACAGATTTTAAAAAATTATTTTCTTCTGTTATCTTATCCCTTAAGTCTCGTTCAGGTCATTAGAAATCTAACAAGAGTCATAAACGTTGGCTACAAAAATTAAATGCATTTTTCATGCCTAGATCTCACAAATATAATGTATCAGTCAAAGTTTGCTAAATCAAGTTTTCTCCTATTTTCCTTAGTCTTTTTTCTGCTTTATCATCTGTAACTGTACAAACAGTGTTAAAAACCACATCAGAGTGAAGCTGCTAGCAACAGCTCACTGAAGAATGATTGCAAAACCAACTAAGTGAATTTCCCACAATGCCCACTTTTCCTTTCTCCATTATAAAAGGTCGATGAAACTCCTTATACTCTGCATGGTTTATAAAACAACAACAGCAAACCCAATCAGTTTTTTTACAAAGAAGAATATAACTTGATCTGACAGATGGATTTTTTTCCCAGTACTACACAAGCTGATGGCACTAGGAGCAAGGTAACTGGGAGTTCACATTAAAAAAATGCCCTAGAATTTATTTCTCAGCAATGCAGTTCAATAGAATTTCTATATAATGAGCTCCATAGTAATCTGAAGGTGAAAGATGACTTATTAGAGGAAATTGTTTATCTGAACATTATCATAAACAAGGATTTGATGAAAGTGTCAGCTCAGTATTCAGAGATTTACTTTCTTCTTTACTGGCATGCCACAGAAACAGAAGACTATCTGCAGGTTTTGAAGCTTTGACAACATGTTGGCTGCTTAGCAGTCTATAGGAAAATCAGATACAGATTAAAGCTTATTTTTAGAATTCATGGCTAGCAATATAGAGAATGTCTTTAAAATTACAGTCACTTCTAATACAGATTTTAGAGAACTGTTTCTCTACTTATCCACCTATCTGTAACAGTCAACATTAGAATGAGGAAGTATCATCATAGAATCATAGAATATCTCAAGTTGGA